>NC_084918.1:9498933-9798933 GCF_949316345.1 Pungitius pungitius | reverse complement strand
CCGCAGTCCCGGCCGCTAACGCGCTACCTGCCGGTGCGAAAGGACGACTTTGACCTGCGCGCTCACATTGAGTCGGCGGGCCACAGCACGGACACGTGCTTCCACTTATCCATCTCCGAGAAGACGTGCCGGGGCTACTTGATCAAAATGGGAGGCAAGATAAAAACCTGGAAGAAGCGTTGGTTCGTCTTTGACCGCAACCGGCGCACGCTCTCCTACTACTCAGGTACTGTAGGGCAGAAAATGCACATATCTAGTGTTTCTTACATTTAACATGCACCACGACTGAATGAATAAAAGTCAACAAGACACTCTGTCTTCCGCAGACAAGCATGAAGCCAAGCTTAAAGGAGTCATCTACTTCCAAGCTATTGAAGAAGTGTATTACGATCACTTGAAGAATGCGCATAAGGTACGTGTGTGTACATGATGCTACAAAAGCCACGCATGCTAATGAACGCGTCGAATCCTGGTCTCCGTCTCCCCATGCACCATTCGTCGTTCCCCATCTCGCTCATTTTTCCTCCCACATGTTCTCTCCCCGTCCTCTCCTTCAGAGCCCGAATCCCTCCCTGACCTTCAGTGTGAAGACTCACGACCGAGTCTACTACGTGGTCGCTCCCTCTCCGGAGGCCATGAGGATCTGGATGGATGTGATCGTCACAGGCGCTGAGGGTTACACCCAGTTCATGGTGTAGTGAAGGGAGCGGGCCACGACTCTTCTCCGCTTCTAAGACTTTGATTCTTTTTTTTGTACCTTTATCCGTTCTTTTGGAGAGACGTTGTTCTCATCTTTTGTTGAACCCTGCGGCAGGCCTGAGTTACCCGAGGTCATGATCATTTCGCTGCGTTTTATCCGCCTCATTTGGAAAAGTGGGCGGGGTTTATAATAACATGTGGAGCGTTGATGTGAAATTGTGGGCATATCCAAGATATTCATTTGAAGACATTCATCCAATCGTGTTCAATCGAGTCATAATGTAATGGAGATCTGATATGCGCTGCGGTGCACCATTGTGTGTGGGAGTTCTCTGTGAGAAATACAGAGTACATATGTTTTGTATGAGCTTTTTACAACCAATTTTCTTCAGACTGTTACTCAACAGCTGTTCTAGCAATATGAAACTTTTAACAAAAGCTTTTTAATGTGGAGATACCGTTGGCAAAAGTCATGCTGAGTCAGCCCGTTTGAGCTCTACAGTAAGTCATTATCAAGTATGTCATGGTTGACATAAAATAAGAGATAAGATCATCCTCTATTTGTCCCGCAGTGGGACATACAGCAGCAAAGGTAAAGTGCACACAGAGACATTTATGAATAAACGGTAACATAACAGAACAGTAGTTGTGTTAGGAAACGCTAAGTGCTATACATAGCCCAAAACATTTTAACTGGTCATGGAAGAGTTTGTGGTCTATTATGAGATGGCTTTGATTGACTTAAGACTGTTTCAAGTGTGTGTTCTAATCCACAATTCCCTGCCTACAGAATACATAATGCTTATTCTTAAAGGAAAAGTAATTGAAGTGTATTTAAATTTCCAACTTTTTTTCATCTAATTTCATCATTATTACTGCGCCATTCTCAGGTCTTAACTGCGTGCATGGATGTGCATAGATGTGCATGCATGCGTCACATGATCATGTGGGAATTTACACACGTTTTCTCTTCTAAGTGCCTGTTTTGCATTGCACACGCTACTTAGATTTCTATTTACTAGGAGCTTCTAATATAGCTCCAAGGTGCTATTCTTACATGGTGAATTACACCAATAAGCAAAAAAGCATCATCACAGAACATATTTCAATTTATTGGACTGTAATTTTTCCCTCAATAGTGTTTGTTAGTCATTTCTGAATGGATCGCTGTGCTGGGTTTACACTACTGTCACAACAGGCACAGAAGTGAAGCACTATTTAAACATAGTTTAGACCAGGCTTGCTAGTTTCCAATGTGAGCACCTGGTTGAATGAGCATTAAAAATAATTCATTTTACAAAGGCACAGCATTGTGATATTTGTACATTTTGTAGTTGGTTGACGATTGTGAGGATCCATTATCACCTCAGAACTTTTCAGAAAAGTGTGTGGCTTTTTAGAAATAATTTTTCGTGTGACAGTATTTTTGAAATGAATTAATATCTATATTTTGAAGAGCTACATGTATCTTTTTAAAATGCAGAACCGTCTCTGGTGAGAAAAAGTGGAAGCAGGGCCCTAAGGGGTTTCGTGAGTTAGGAGCCGATGTAGGTGACAGGAAGAAAGAATCCACGGTACATTCACCAAAGAGGCGTCTAGTCATCCAAACTGTATGATTATTGCTTTCATTGCTTTTATTGCCACTAATTCAATGTTTTAGTTTAACTGACTATTCCACATTGATTACCAAAGCTGCTTTTACATTTCACAGCGTACCACATACTACGTCTGAATAAATCAGTCCCCTGATGGATGCCTTTATACTCTTGCATCTTGGCATAGCTTTTTGTTTATCGACCAAAGTACATGTTTATGTGATATAATGTATATATGGTTTCTTTGCTTTAACTTCTCTCTGTTTGTTTTCCACCATCTAGAGGAACTGTTACATGTGAAGCTTCCATAAGCTGTTGTTTTGTTTCCTTTTTTTCTCCAACAAATGTCAATGTTGGCCCTACTGTATTTATACTATTATACAATGCATGTTTTCTTAATTTTGTATTTCCATATGAATATTAAAAAATTCTATATTTTAGTTTTTTATGATTTATGATGAGAAGTGAAAAATAAGCCACAAAAAAAAGAACTCAAAAGCTTACAGCAACAGGCCCTATAGTTTCAGAATGGGAAGCCCCTGAAATGCTGCCCCAGGTCAATAGGTGGTTTGGTTCATTCATTTGAGAGGTTGACGACGTCCTGGAGATAGGTGTGAAAGCAGCAAAACGTTCTAGTGCCGGGTAACGTTGCTCCCTAAAGGAAACGCAACTTCAGAAATGTATTCTCACAAATCAGTCTTTCGGATTATCGATAGGAATTACAGCCTCAACAACGCGGGATCCTTTGAAAAAACGCACATCTGAAATGACGCCTGACCTGCGCTCATCACACCTGAAAGACCCGACCAACCTGCCTGTTTCAAACAACATGACAGAAGGGAGATTAAGGACAAGGATACGATGGGCTACAGTGGACAAAACTGCTCCTATTGACTAAACTCCCTAAATTGCCTTTGGTTTTCATTGATATGTCCGGGGTTGATTGTGAGTGAGGCCTATCCCTTTGCTGTAAATACCCCGGCCTTGCACAATCAGTTCATACCATGTAACATCTTATATTGGTCATAAAATCACCTTATGTGTGTGGACTCTGCACTGTGGCTGACATCTGAGAAGGGAACGTGTGTGTTTGTGTGTGTGTGTGTGTTCCACAGCTTTGATTCTCACACAGTCATCTGAGCCCCGCAGGAGGTTGAATAAAAACCGTATGTGACAAAGCAAAGAGTAATGTAAAAGAAATGAGGGGGGGGCTTCAATGGAGGCTGCAGGTCCCTTCCCTGGCTGTCCTGTCCGTGTCTATAAATAGACGCAGTGGGCGTTCTTGGGCAGACCACTGGGGTGGTGTGCGTGGGAGTGTGGCTTTAAGAATTCAGCTGTAATCGGAGTCCTATAGGGGAAGAGAGAGAGAGAGAGAGAGAGAGAGAGGGGAGGGGGGGGGGGAGATGCCTATCACACACACACACACACTCACACACAACAACCACCCTCCATCGTCCCAGTAATCGAGCGTCGAGCTGCCCGATCTGCGCCTCTGCCATCATGCACGTCTCGTGTCGGATGAGTTTCTCGGTAAACACCGCGAAGCCACCACGGACACGGAGCCGCGCGTCACAGCCCACGACTTGTTAGCGCGTGAGAGGAGCGCGCGAGCGGTGCTGCTGTTGTTTCTGTAAAAAAAAAAAGAGAGAGAGAAGAAAAATGTCTCGCTGTGGCTTCGACTCAACGTGCACCGCTTCGCACACGAGCCTCGACACCAGAACCAGTTGAGAGAGAGAGAGCGGCCGCAGATCATCTTAATGAACGTCACAAGGTAGGCCCGATACACACACACGGACACGCACACACACACACACAGACACACACACACACTACCGGGGCAGTGTTGTTGTTTTATTTTCCCCGTCAACAGATTTCTCAGCAGCAGCAGCAGCGGCGCCGTGCTTTTGCCTTTGAGAATGCCATCATCTACATGTATTTATATACATGTATTTATAAATGTATGTCAAATTATTTATGCATTAATGCATTTGCGTATTATATATATATATATATATATATATATATTACTGTAAGGGAATAACAGCGTGGGTAGTCGCTCGATCGAGTGGGCGATGGATCGTCTGTTCGATGTGACGAGAGGGGACACATAACTCAAGTTATTTTCGTGCGGGCTATCGATTCCTTTTTAAAGGAGAACCCTAAAAAAAAAGAAAAGAAAAAAAGTGTCCACCCCGTTTTACGCAAGCGCAGTTTCCCTTTACGTATTAAGGACAAGCGAAGCGTGCAAAAACAAAATCTCTCGGGCAGAAACCTGTTTGGGTCCTCTGAAATGAAACTATTCTTCACTTTCAAGGAAATGTGTGTCTCTACTGGGACTAAACACGTCCGCTTCGTGCCACGTGACTACAGTGTGTGTGGACGGGAAACAGGGGGAATCATGTTTAGTTTTTCCTAAATAATAAGTCTTGACTGGATGTTACAGCTGCCTCCCCCTTGTTTTATTAATGCATCCTACTGGTTTCTCTTCCATCAAGGGCACCAGCACACGTGTTTGGCCTGTTATCAGCTCCCTGCCAGCCTCACTCACTCACTGTTTATTGTATTTCTTTTGCATACACTTGTCTGTGACACCCGTTGGATAAAGAGGCAGGCTTTTGATTTGTTTGTAGTGGTACTCCCCCCCCAACCCCCGGTGTGCTTGTTTTTGTATCCTATTTAAGGTGACCTTTGTAACCATTTGCCCTTGGCAGCGTGAGTCCGTCGTGGGTGAACTCAAACATGCGCGTACAAAATAACAACACCTAATGTAGACGCACTGAGATTGGCCGAAGACGTGTTTGCTTTGGTATCTATATACCTCCTTGGTTAAAATCACAGTGTGTGCTCTAAAAGCAGCCCCGTAATGACCGACGTAGTTCCGCCCGTTGGCATGATGCATTATGGGCCGGCTGAAGGAGTGCACAGGTCACTGGGGAACAAAGTTATCCAGTGAGGTACATTGTTTGCCCTCGGTCATGGCTTTGGCTCAATGTAGGAACGTAAGCAGGCCTAAAACTCCCCAAGGCCACAGCTGTGGGGACGGAGATAAGTGTGTTTGTGCTGGAAAATGCAAACATGTGTATCAGCGTCATCGGCCGGTCAAATGAGTCCGTGTGGAGGTGGCCCCGGGAAACACTCCTAAAACAGTCCAGTGACATACATTTACTGGCTGCAGTGTGCAGACGGCCTCACTTGATCACTCACACTCACTTTTAGTCCAACCAATGTTAGAGTGATTATATATATATATATATATATATATATATATATATATATATATATATATTTGGGTGGCTCTCGTGCTCCCTACGCATTGTGCTACTTTATGTTCTAGCTTTTTAAATTTTCAATTAAATTATTAATCAATGTCAAGTGGATTTTATTGAACCGCCCCATACTGATCTGCTCCACTCACACTTTCCAACACATGACTGACCTGTTTTCCACGTCGGATGCTCAGATACCAGCCTCTCATAACGTCCTAAAATAGAAAAAGCAGAGCTGTGTCCTATTGTGTCCTAAGAATTACTACCCAAGTGACCATAATGAAAGTCATATTGGCATCACAGTTTTTGCTCTGACAACTTCATGTTATTCCGATCAATCCAGCCGTAATGTGCATTATTACATCTCATGCAAACTGGATGGATATGAAGGGACTACATAACTTCATTCTGCTCCATTGCAAATAGTGTACCTTCATGTAGTTTTTACATAAAACACGTTTCTGTGACTGAAGGTCACTGTTACTTGGATTTCTTTTGAAAAGCACACAAAGCAAAGTCCGGGACGGGTTAAGAAACACACAGTCATCTGGCAGTTCACTGGGTGAAATATGCAGTTATAGTTGTACGGCTTCCTGGGAAACGAAGGTCTGTGTGGTTTCAGAAGCAGAGTGTGTGTGTGTCTGTGTGTGTGTGTGTGTGCTGAAACCACAATTACTGGTTTTAGCGCGCACACACACACACACATTGCGTCTCGACACGTTATGTTCTCTGTGTGAGGAGCCACGCTTCCCCTTTAACCCAGAGCCAAAAGGTAACGCGGTATCTTGTCTTGAGAACATTTTTCAGCCCGTTTTGGAGCAAAGTTGACAACTTCTTATTAACCAACGTGATGTTTGATCCACGTTCTTAAGCCGTCTGAATATTGTGACTCGACACGCCGAGCGATGCTCTAACCGTTTCCTCTTTCCCTGCTCCCCACAGTCGGGTTGGATGGCCATGGACCCATTCAACCAGCTCATCGTCGCCATCTCGGTGACCAGTTTCTTCACCTTCCAGTGGCTCTTCCACAGAGTCAGCCCCTGGATGTCCACGCGCATCAGCAGCCCCGGCTTCCTCCGCCTCAGCGACAAGCAGAAGATTGAATGGAACTCCAGGTGACGTGACGCGACGCACACTTCTGACCACGATGGGCTGACGGCCCCGGGGGGGGAGTGTGGGGGGGAGGTTGTTTCAATCTCCCCACACGTTTCCTGTCATGCGAGTATCTGAGTAACTCTGAGGGGAAATGACTGCTTCTTGCAACGTTTTTTTTGCTCCACATGCTGTTGTTTTCCAATGTGCCTGCAGTAAATCCACATGGTACTCCGTTTAACTTTTTCATTTGTCTGAATGTCTGAATGCACGGACGGGTAGGAAGGCTTCAAACAATTTAATATAAATAACAACCAGGTGTCATCCGTTGTCATATCACTGTTTTGAGCCTTGAGCGAGGCGGACTGCTGTGATTGTTGAGCGTCTTTTGAAAGGACGCAGCTTAGTCCAACTCACACTAGCACAAGTCCTTTTTTTTTCATCAAGTTTATTGCTAAGAGCACGTGTGAAATTAAAAAAAAATGAGCGAATTAAAGTGAGAGATTAGTGGAGCTGGATCCGGTCTGTGACGATCCTTTCTGAGGCCCATGACTTTACGCATTGTGTTGGACCGGTGTAACAGACGGCTGTCAATGAGTCTGACTGACTGACTGACTTCTGAGGACTGGCAGAGCGCCTCAATGACTGAACGCCCGACCCTTCAGCAGTGTTTAATCTCTTTAGTCTAATTGGTCTGAATCTGTGTGCAGCCCTCAACAGGCAATCAGTTGATTCACTGTGAGCGAAAAAACAAAAAGACACTGTGTTCTAAGCCGCACAATAGAGATAGATGCTCACTATTGCTTTGGCGAGCCTATTGAGTGCAGCGTCTCTGACGTGTGTCACACACAGAGCATCACGGCTGTGTTTTGTTTTCTCGTTTCAGGACGGTGTCGACGTTTCACGCGCTGTTGGTGGGAATCTTCTGCCTCTACATCTTGTTCTTCGATGATCCCGTCAATGAAGACCCAGTGTGGTGAGAGTTTAGCTGTGAATTGTGTGTTTTTAACTTTTACTTTTCACCTTGTGTGTGGAGGGAAAGATCACTGAGTGCAGACCCTTCACACCACCTGTTCCACCTCCTCCCCCTCTGGTAGGCGCCACAGACCACTGTAGGAACAGGAACAGCTTCTTCCCACAAGGCCCGTCTCTCTCTTATTAATCAATTAATCAGACACTGCACCTCTATCTGCCTCAAATTCTATCTATGTGTTACTACGCATACATGGACAATAAATCTCATCCTGATTCAGATTCAGATTTAACGCAAGCTTTTAAACAATCAACATATCTGGCTAATTCATAAGGTCAACAGGTAATTCCTAATTATTTATGTTTTGAGGTTCTGTTAGGAAAACGTGCCTCTTTCAGAGTGGAGCAGGACATTTACTGCCCCAACAAATCCAAGCCCATCAATAACGATAGTGTTGGATGTCTCAGTGTGCTGCCGTGAAGGCGCCCGTGGAGCAATTAGGGGTCAGGTGTCCTGCTCGGGGGACACGGGACCCGGAGCAGCCGGGGTTTGGAGCGAAATGAAAAACCTGCTGGTGGATGTAATTAAACATCCACAGAATTATTCAGAAACTAAATGTATTATTTACATTTAAGAAAGTTTGGGCCGCAACAGATGAATATATTACTGATTTAAAACTTTCATTTAGTCGATGTCCTCGCACTGTTGCATCATATGGGAGAATACTTTTGCAACAATATTCCTGAAAAAACAAACAAGAAGTCCTGCCCAGAAAAGTGTGACTGACCCTCGGTCGTTATTGAACCACAATTGGGCACAAGATATTTTGGGGAGCTGTTTTCCTCCACTCTTCGGTTCGGTTGAATAAGTTTAACCTGCGATCCACATTGATGAAACCGGTAAATCTCCCACCCCCTATTTAACTGTCAGCCATTTCTTCATAATGCCTATAAAGGCAATCAGAAATGTAGTAGTCTTCTTTTTGTAACCAATCAATAATGTGTTCTTGTTCATCAGGGGAGACCCTACATGGGTGAAGACTAATGTTGCCATCACAACAGGCTACCTCATATCTGGTAAGTGAAACATACTGATACAAAGGAGTAATGCTTGGGAAAATCACACCAAAAGAACAATTTGTGATAGGATGTGATAACTGAGTTTTGGTACTTCACATCTTGTAGTTGCACCCTGACATGTGATCCCCCCCCTGTGCTTTTGTCTTTCCAGATCTGCTGCTGATATTTTACTATTGGAAGGCGATAGGCGACAAATTTTTTGTAGTTCACCATCTGGCAGCATTGTATGCTTACTACTATGTACTGGTGAGTGCCCTATTGTCCAATAGCAGAACATGCAGGCAAGATGGGAAGGAGACAACCAAGGGTGAACAGCTGTGTCCAGTGAAGCTGGGCCTTTTCCCCTCATTTAGCCCCCCCTCAGTATCTGTAATTGCCTTCCATGCAGCTCATAAACGTTTGGTGGAAATGTCTACATGCAAGTACAGTATGTGTGACGAGTGACGTACCCTAAATTGTACAATCACATCAGAGAGGGGAACCGTACTGTTGTTTAATTGCCCCCCCCCCCTCCCCCCAACACTCCTTTGCGTCATCGTTTTCAGTGGCAGTGCAATGAGGTGCTTCAGTAATGCACTAGTTGACTGGTTGGAGTATCTCCAGGAAGAGATGTGCTATGTGTTAAGTGCTTGTATTCTTTGACCTAAAATTAGGTTTCCTTCCGTCCTTCTGTAACGTGACTATGTCTCAGGCTTGTTTGTCCTTTCTCCCGCCCTTAAAGAAATCTTATCAAAAGAACATGCTGGTTACATATGTAATCTCGCGTAGGCTTTCTTAGAATTGTTCTCTGTCTTTACTATGGCATCAACTGTGGGTATTGACGCTAGCAATATGACAATGTAACAATCAGGAATCAGGAAATGTTTATTGCCATTATATGTTAGACATACATGGAATTTGACTTGGCGGTTGGTGCATGACGGAAGACAGTACAATAACGACAACGTAGTGCAGCAAAAAGCTAAAAATAAAATAAAAGTGTAATAAAATATATGCTATGGGTTAGTACGCTAAAGCTATGGGTTAGTAAGTTCAGAAATAAAGATAAAATAAAAAAACAAAAGATAGAGTGCACCAGCTAAAGCAAGTGACGAGTGAAAGTGACAAAGTGAATGTACATGAGAGTGAGAGTCAGTCAGGGGCGGCCCCGGGCTCTGTTGATGAGCCCGACTGCTGAAGGGAAGAAACTGTTGGTGTGGCGGGAGGTCTTAGTCCTGATGGAACTCAGCCTCCTGCCGGATGGAAGGGGTGCAAACAGTTCATGTCCAGGGTGGGAGGGGTCGGCTACAATCTTTCTGGCCCGCTTCAAGGTCCTGGAAGCGAACAAGTCCTGGAGAGATGTCAGATTGATCCGAGGTAGTGTGCGGCTTAGTGTCCTCAGCATCTAATGAACAGTGCTGTTCACTCTTGGTTCACTCTGTAACCCTCTAGGTCGCCAGGATCTGTTGATATTCTCTATGCAAATGAATGACTATGGTATTTTTTGCATGGAATGCTCAATGATGGTACTGGCTGATGATCCCCCTCCCACACCTTGCCTTTACGATCTCTGTGCTTTCTATTTGTCTTACTGACCCCCTTTTATTGTTGTGTGAATCTGACACAAGTCAAGCTTAGCGCAGCTGTATGCTGAGCTGTGACCCCCCCCCCCCCCCCCCTCCCCGTGTGCATGCGTTCTGCACAGGCAGGGTTTCCTTATCTTGTCACTGTGCATGCCAACGAACAGTATTTGACTTTCTTTATTATTACTTCCCTGCCTATTTACATTACCTGCCGCCTCTCTGCTTTTGTGCCAGTTCTGTCTCTTCTTTTTCTTCCTTAAACTCCACCTTGAGATTCCCCAATAAGGGGGAAAAACTGACAAAGCCCCTCAAACAACGTCACATGACCCCCTAGGGCGATAAGGCATCGCCCGATCGGCATGTCATGTTGACTGTGTTCTATCAGGTGTTAAAGGATTACTGTTTTAATGCTTTTTAAAGTTTCCTTTCATACCCATTTTTTTTTATTCAAGACAACTTACTGCAAATTCCCTTTAAATACATGCTCTGTATTTTCTATATAGAGTATTACGAAAAAGGATACTCGATGTGCATTTCTCTGCCTGTATCCCAATATTTGAACATTTTGACACTTGGTTTTGGACCACATGTTTGGTGTAAACCTCACATTTAAGATTTCCATTTTACTGCTAACATTACAGTCACTAAATGGATTTACAGATTGGATTTCTTCTTTAATGTGAAACATCTCATAACAGCATCCAGGTTTTCTTTTGGTCCATCAGTCTGCATTGCATTCATAACGAGGAACACCGCTTTTCCACATACATAGCGTCCAAACAATGATACGATTAAAACGTTTCCTCGTTGGAATAACAATATGATTTGTGAGCGACTGTAAATCCAGCCTTTCATTTTTAAGAAACAGAGCAATGGATATTAAATGAAAGGAAGTAGCCCATACTGTTACTGGACAGTCATTTCCTCAGACTGGATCTGAAATCCATGTGGGATAACAGAAGGAATGCTCCGCGTTAGTCCATGTGTTAGAGTTCATGTATTGCTGTAGCCATATTCAATTTGCGTTAAAACTCCCCACAAAAGTGGTCGTCCCTTGATGTAATTTTTATTTAATTTAGTATTTAGTCAAATGTGTCGTATGTTGTCAAAGTCTTATTTCTTAATGTGTTGGGTGTGTTTACGTGGAAGTCTTCATGTCAAATATTCAATCAATGCTGCCTACTCGTAACAAGAATATTAAACCCCCCGAGGCCGTGGACAGATTAAGGCCTCATTGAATTGTTTAATAAGAAACTTGGGATCAGCTGAATGAAATTAGTTTGTTGGTATGTTTTGATTATTAGTTGATCAGTCACTAATGGCTTGGGCAAAAGTTTTTTTCTTTGTGGATAGTATGACCTTCTGTTTGTGTGTTTTAACAGAGAAGAATAGCTAACAATTAAAAGACAACATATTAACTGCTATGCAGCTAGTAGACGCATGCTTTCGTCCCGGTATTGTAAGTGTTGCTTCTTATTTGCTTCCCATCGTGGTTGCATCTTTTTTTTTTTTCCTTCTAGAATATCTGTCCGTCTGTCTTTCCGTCTCTGTGTCCTCCGCTGACTTTAACATAAATGGCCCCTCTTCAAACCCCACATGCAAATAAACGGCCAACATCGAGTCGGACTGTGTCGTCCCCGTTCATGCAAAAAACTACCAGAAAGGTCATTTAGAAACCCAGAGCAGGTCTTGGTCTAGATGGGGACTTTCCTATTCCTGTCTTGTCTGCTACAATTGCTGTTGTGTTGCACTGAGCCGATATGATGCCCAGTCACAGTATGGACTTACCAGTTCCTAGAGGTACTAGTATTCTCCTGCTAGGTGGCAAGTACACACATTGCAGTGTAGATTACCTTGTTTGTGTCACATAGTAAGTATGTTTTAATGTCCAGCTTTTATTTCAGCCCTGACGGTAAGTCCACTTTTAACATGCTGTTAAAGCCAAATCATCTTAAAGTTCTTTGGATCTTTCGGTAAAATTGGATGCTGTGATCTGTCTCTTTATTTTTGAGTTTGACTTGAATGTTTCCTTTTGGGGAGTTTGACACAAAGCTCAAACTTTTTAATTAGATTTAAGACGTAGATAGCAGCAGGATAGACAGCAGGATAATCCAGTATTTTTTAATGTGCTTGATCTTATGACTTTATAAGGTAGGCTGGCTCAACACTGTTCAAGATGGGAGATGAAAGCATCTCAGTTGTAAGATCATCTTCATTCCATTTAGCATTGGCTGAAATTGTTCAATAGGAACTAAACTCAACCTGTTAAAGCTCATCTCATGGGAGGGTCCCCCTAGGGCCACAATGTGCAGCTGTAACATTGCATCCACGGTTACCTTTATTGGGAATATTTTCAAGGCCCAGTTTTGAGTTTAGTTACAAACCCGCTGAAGATGATCTGATACAACATAGAATTCAGTCCCTGGCTCTTAAACATATTGCTTTCTACACTGCATGGCTTCTGGTTGCTCCTTTTGGATAGTGGCTGGCTTAATGTATGTATGGTTGTACATCATATGTATCAAAGCCTCTGCTGTGTTGATCTTTGCAGAATACTCTCTAAATGTTGAGATGTTACTGCAGTGTGTAGTCTTCACAGTATGTTTATTTCTTTTGCTCTCTGGATGAAAATAAATTCAATTTAGTATCAACTCATTAATGGTTTTTATCTCAAGAAATGCAAAAGTGCAAGACTTTTTGTTATTGAATCTTCTATCAAGCATAGCCCAGTGAAGATTGTGTTCTAGTTAAGTTACCGACTTTAATGGGGAAAATGCACCTGCGTTTTGTGTGCATCCCCAATTAATGTTCTTGGCACGTACTAATTTTAAGCAATAGATTCCTCAGTGGGTTCCATGTCCACAAAAGACCACTAGGGTCCGCTGTCGCAAAAAGTTTTATCTTTGGCATTCAGTCCTCTGACTACGAACAGTGAAGCAGAGAGTGAAAAAGTTTAGCAATAACAATCGCCTTTACCTCCGATATTTGATACTCAAACACATTGAATGTCATTAAATGTGGTCGGCACATGCGTGTCTGTTGATTTGAAGTCAGAATAGTCGACGAGCCCCTAAAGTGTGAACCACAGAGTTGAATCCCAATGTATTATAGTTCTTTTTCTGCTTTCTGTAGTGTGGACTAGTTTATGCTCGCAATAGATGGGGGGAATCATTGGGAAGTAAAATTAAAGAACAGTCTAATTATATCTGATGATTAATTGCACCCTTAGGGAGAAGGAGCTTTTCTTAGATCTGCCAAATCTTTGGTAGGACGCCATCTAATTTTAGACTTGTTCGGCGCACTGTGAGTGTGTGTATTGAAGTACTGCATATCGTATGGTTATATTTGAAGGTTCCTTGGAATTGGAGGCCGACCTTCACTACCAAGTTACTCTGAAGAGCAGGTGCTCCGTCAGCTTCATGCCGGCTGATCCAAATGACTCGCAGTCTTGCTTTTGTCCCTTTCATGTTTTGCTGTCTTCCTGTTCTTACCTTGTTCTTCCAGGGCGAAGGAATGTTGCCTTATTTTGCAAACTTCCGTCTGCTTGCTGAGTTTTCTACACCATGTGTGAACCAGCGGTACGTACCTCAAATGTGGGACTTGAAATGTCATTAAATGAAGGTTTACTTCTTTAGACGAAAGGTGTAAAGTGCTCGTGATCATCTTCAACATTTTCCCGCGGCGCTCCACACTATTTCCCTAACCACATCTTGTGTTTCAGCTGGTTCTTTGAGGTACTAGGTTACCCCAAGTCCTCCCGGCCCAACATGGCCAATGGCGTCGCCATGGCGGTGGTCTTTTTCGCGGTCCGCATCGCCGTCATGCCCGTCTACTACATCCGCATGTACGCCGTCTACGGCACCGACGCGTTCTACCTGGTGCCGTGGGGGGGGCGCGTGGCTTGGATCGGCTCCAGCATCTGCTTGGACGTCATGAACGTCATGTGGATGCACAAGATCGCCCGCGGCTGCTACAGGGTGCTGCGCTCGGCGCGCCAGAGCAAAGGGCACGGCCCTCAGGAGAACGGGAAGACGGAGTAGAGGAAAACGGGGGCCTTCGGCGGCGGGAAAAGCCACCGGCGACATGGACACGACGGCGTCCAACACCACCCCCCCTCTCGGCGCCGTTTTGGATGGAGCAGCCGCTCGGACGCTTACCCTTCGCGTCACAGGACCGAATGTAAGGAGGGAGATTGGGTCGAACTGGCAGCCCAGGAGCCCTGAAGCCGCGTTGCACGGCCTGTTGTTGTTCGATTTACCATACAAAGGAGTCCTGGGACATTGGACTCTCAAAAGGTTTACTGTCCGTCACATACGTTGTGCTGGGAGGAGGGAAAAAAAGACTTTATTTAACCATATACATATATATATATATACATATATATATTTTTATGTATTATTATTATCAATCCCAGAACTACACAGGTAATCACTGGCCCACTGCCAAACAGTATAGAGAAGTTCATCAGACGTTGTGAGTCTCTGCTGGATTTGAATGGTGTAATTCATGTAATGCAGGGTTGACAGGGCCCCGGCCCGCTATTGATTTTGTCGTGCTCGGGTCGAGGCAATTGAGTTTTCAAACATGCAAAATGATTGAAGGCTTGGCTTTTAATTAAAATAATGCTGGTGTACAGAGTAGCCTCAAAATGCTGAAAGGGAAACTGAATGTCGATGCTGTGTTTTTGTACATTGAAACTGATTCAATGGAAGAACATTCAATGTTCTTAATAATATCGATAGGAACGTTTTCATGAAATGTGTATAGAACTTGAAATTCCTCATGGTGGGGAAAAAAATAAAAATAATCGACATTGTGTTGACAAAGGTTAGTTGTGGACACAGTTTTGTGTCACTAAATTGTCATTCATGTCACATGGGGAAGTGCATGTGAAGGGATCAAACAGACCTGGAGTGCTGATTTGGAATCAGTGTCATAGACAAAACCATAAAACTAAATGTGAAACACAGAACAGAGTGACAAAGAGCAGCTACTTAGAAGGGATTGTGTATCCTGAGAGGCTTAGTGGGAAATATGTTACTCCTTCAGCAAAAGGTTCATATTTCTCCTACTTTCAACATCTTTTTAGACGTAACGTGTTCCACTTTGACCCCAGGCCGTAGTCAACAACAAGCTGCTGGCTGCTATGTGTGTTTTCCGGGTAGCAATTGAACATTTTTGCTGCCATTTTAATTCGGTACATGATTTTAACACATTCATTCGACCAAATTCGTGTTTGCGGATTTTAAGTTTGATGTCAAATCAAGCCCAATAATCAATGTGTGAGAGGACAACTTTTTAGTTGTTTTTTTTCCCCCACATAGTTACCAAAAAATCTTCCTATTTCCACATCATAATGTGCATCATAATAGGCACCTCCATGTTTATTCATCCGGCTTTTTTTTTCAGTGGACAGGAATGTCTGGAAAAGTGAATATTAAAATAGAAACAGTTTTCTGAAGCGTCCTTCTACTGACAAAGCTGTTGATTATTGTTATTAACACTGAACACGGGAAGAAATCCCCTCGAAGGGTTTGAAGACAAACGTAGGCCTCTCATCTGTTTGATTTAGAAGCTGCAATTCATCAATGATTCAAGAATCATGTACTTGAATTATCATTTATTTAAATGATCTCTTTTTGAGCTGTACGTCAAATGTTTCGTGAAACCCAAACAGGGATTGCTGGTTTCGTAAACACGCCTTGCTATGTTAAGCTTTTGATTTTGTTGCCTTTTTTAAAACAACTCATGATTGCACACTGAATACTTTACATAGAAAAAAAAAAAAACGTGTTCCACAATTGATGCCTGTTTAATGTGATTGTTTGGCCTTTTTGTTTCAAATGTTAAACCATGAGGTTTGTTCAGGCTGGTGGTTTTAGTGTTTTTTTTAGTGCTGTTGTTTTAACTTGTAATAGATTTGCATACTGTGTGCCAGTGCTTAGGCCATTACTACTCCAAACTACTTCCCCGTCATATCCATGAGAATTCTTACATAGTGGAAACTTGCAGCCGTGATTTGAGTCTGTGCAGCCACCCACCTCTGCACGCTGTGACTAGTCATACGAAGAGGAGGCTCAGTGCGGTTTGGGGTGATCCAACGGCGTTAAATACATTAGTCAATTGCCATCCCATTGCAAGCAGTGTGTTTTGGAACAGGATGAACTTGAGCAAATCATCACAACACATTCAGAGTCTCTCCTCTCTGGGTAAATAATTCACTGGTTCAATGAAATCCACACGAGGTTAGTCTGGTGGTCTTCTTCATGCACCCTCTATTACTACATGTGGACTTGCATGGGGATTGCACTGTAAACAGAATCGCATATACATTTGTAAGACAGACTGTGTTCTCTTTTCTTTTTGTTCCTAGGACATGTACATAATGTTTTCCTGAAACTCTTATACTGTGCCACATGATGTAATCCACAGATGGTGATGGTGATAATGGTGTGCTATTAACATCATACAGCAGCTATTTTGTATAATACCCAGCACAGAAATAACTATAACAGTAAAGGAATACTTGAATACTAATGAGCGTGGTCAATAACAATGGGCGGTGCAAATAGACCTGAATCCTTTGAGCATCTTGCGTTATATGCGTACAATTGTGTAGAATTTATAATCCGAGGAAAGTAGATGTGAAACAAAGCCGGTGCTTCTAAGGTTGGTGTTTCTGTTCTGAATGTTGTACGGAGGGGGAGGGGGGGGGGGGTGAGTAGGTGGAGGTTTAAGTGACATTCTATGAATGTATTTTGTGAAGAGGAAATATATTTGTCATTCACATTTTCTTTTGTTCTTTACAATAAATACCAAATTAACAGAGCTTGGTGTGTATCATTCGGGCTTTGAAAGGTTTGGAAGATGAAAAACAATTAATGAGCGTCTAATTTCTCGGATATGGATTTCATTACTGTAAAATCCTAATTAGTGGTACTTTCCATTATTTGAAGGCATCGTTGTCTTAATTATGCTCACGAGATACAATTTGCCCCAAACGACGCAGTGCTGAAAATATTTCATGTCTTAACAGATTTAGTGCATTTTACTTTGTTTATTTCAACTTTTTCCTGGCAGTTACTGGAGTTCTGAGTGGGGTACAATTTCCAAGAGTCCTGTTTGATGGCAAACGGAGCAAAAATGAACATCAGAGACAATCAACCTGCCACTTTACAAGGCAACAACGTCTACATGTTTTCTCAATCTAGTGTTGATTTGACAGAATTTGCAAGTTTCTCGGTAAGTGGAAGTGTGTAAGTGTGTAGTGATTATGTATAATTGTCATAATAAAGATATACAATCAACAAAAACATGCTTTAACAACAACAATCCCCCCACTAATTGACACGTGACCCCAGCAGGTAATGTGTCCCACAGGACACTAGATGGCAGTGTTGCCATGTAATTCATGATGTAGGCTTCCCGTGACACATCCATGGGCAGCGTTCCCTGATGGGACACCAGAGACTGTTGAAGATGCTACTTTACCTGTCAGAAACAAGTTGTCTGGAAAGTGCAACTTCCCAATTATTTAAGTATGGCTAAACTACTATTTTATGCACTTGACTTCAACTATAAAATTGTTTTGACCACATGAGGAAAGGAATGATTTTTATTTTATTTTAACAATGTTGTTAACTGAACTCAAACTCCCTTTGACCTCCCACTCTCTTAATTACCTTTGACCTTTGTGTACTGCCTGCATGTGCAAAATGAGCTATTCGTTTTCCTGAAGCTGTTTTTAGAAATTTAAATTGTCTTTAAAATATGAGTAAATCTCGTGTTTAACCTCCCTATAACACTTTGTGATACTTAATTATCTTTTCAAACAAGAGGACTATTTTAATTCTGCCACGACAGCATTGTGTAGAAGATTTTTTTTTAAAGCAGACAAAACGCAGAATGGCATCAGCTGATTATTCTCGGAAACAAGCGGACACGATATAGTGCATATAGGTGATGTGCATGTGGACTTTAACGTACCGATACCATTTATCATTAGTACTGTCAGTTCTGGGTTAACCATCATAAACTGCTAGTCATTCCCAGTATTATCAACGACTGGATAACAGCTGATAGAACTCACTGTTACTTAACTTCATTCAAGAAAAATAAAGTCACAGAATAAAATGACCTGTGGAGTGATATATGTTACAATGTCACCAAAGCAGGTGAAATATGTTAATCTACTTCAAGGGAAAGCATTTTCATTTCCAATGCCTTGTCTTCAACAACTTTCCCCCGAAATCCTTAAGTGCTAAAACTCTTTTTGGCATGTTCTCACAGCAGAACCTAAAGAAAGAATTGGAAAATATGTCACTTAGAATAAAGCTCAACAAACAAATAAAACAAACATCCTTATTCATATTTATACTTGATGAGATCCCAAGTTTGACACATTTCACAAACGTTGTTGGATTGTAATCCTACATTTAGGTGGCGTTCCCGTTTAAGTGCTAAAATAACCAGAGCAGATTGACACTACAACTTCTTGAATAAATATTGGACGTATAACAGTTCTGAGGACAATACAAACGCGTGAGTTTAACGGGTTATTTATCAGCCAGATTCACCGAGGAGTTAATTATTCAACTCGAAGCACTCGATTAAAATACAAGATAATACAAATCCACACGGCGGGCACCAATAAAAGTAGATTACGCATGACGCATTATCTGAAGTCGAGCCAAAGGTGAAGCGAGGATGTATTTCCGTCGCGATAGAAATCTCTTTTCAATGTAAAGAGAGTGCACAGGACGCCCGTCTTTACGCACAGATGCCATTCCCCAGGGGCTTTAAAAGGAGTGGCTCACGCTGTTATTGAACACACAATTTATTCAGACACCTCTGCGTGGTCTTCGCTGCACCTCCAGCAAACATGACGACACACTTTTCCCAGAACGCAGAGGAGAGCCCGGAGCCCCGCAAGGCAGAAGTCAAAGGTATGACCATCGAGTGACCCACGCGCGCGCGGCGACTTATCGTCGCGTCCCTGACGGTTTGGTGCTTCTCTGCGCTGCTTTGTTTAGGGAACATCCCCAGCTGGCTGCAAGGCACACTGCTGCGCAATGGCCCCGGCATCTTTTCCGTGGGGGTCACCAGCTACAACCACTGGTTCGATGGGATGGCGATCATGAAAAGCTTCGCCATCAAAGACGGTTCGTCTTGTTTTGTTGCTCCTTTCTTGTTAAAACATCGTTTCGTTTACGTGAAGAGATACTAAACGCGTCCACGCATTTCTGCTCCAGGGGAAGTTACTTACAGGAGCAGATTTTTAGAAAGTGACACCTACAAAGTCAACAAGGCTGCGAACAGGATCGTTGTGTCTGAAATGGGAACGATGGCATACCCGGACCCCAGCAAGAATTTCATTGTCAAGTAAGCCCACCTTTCAATTTAACGCTTTAATGTGTTTGCTTTGAGTTAGAGATACCATCCTTTATTATATGGTAGTGTGACATCTTCATTTTAAAACTTCTGCAACATCTGCAACACGAGTCATTCACATGCAGTTTTCTAAAAGATCTGCATTATGAAGGTAATCTTCATATTGCAGAATAGTCTTGTAAAGCCAGCATTTTTTTGTTGGATGACCCCCCCCAGCCATATTATTTCTTATTCCTTTTCAGAGCAATTACCTTCCTCAACCACACAGTGCCCGACTTCACTGACAACGGCGCAAGCAATATCATCAAATACGGAAACGACTACTACGCCACGTCAGAGACCAACTACATCCGCAAGATCGATCCCGTGACGCTGGAAACTCAGGACAAGGTCAGTTCACATGCTGACCTTGTTCTCTCACCAATGGCACTCATCCAAGGGATGCCCTGGGTCTCATTTGAGCTCATGTGTTGCTGAACACGACACAGGTGGACTACATGAAGTACCTGCCGGTGAACCTGGCTTCGTCCCATCCTCACTATGACAAGGAGGGCAACGCCTACAACTTTGGGACTTCGATAGCAGAGAAGGCCAAGACCAAGTACATCCTGTTTAAAGTCCCTGCTGTCTCAGAGACGGGTACGTAAACCTCACAACCGGCTTGATCCGTCCACATGGCCTGTACTGCTTTGAAAGTGTTATACACCATTAATTATGCTAATATGTGATTGGACGGGAAGACGGGCATGGTGTCGTTTGATTTAAGTACAGTCCACACATGAATTAATACCTTCAAGGCCAACCAATGAACATAATGCATTGACCAGATTTGATGTGTTTTCTTTAACTTTTGTTCTTAACTCGAAACCTTCAGACCAAGCCAAGGATGGGCCCGCCCTGAAGAAAGTGGAGGTGCTGTGCACGGTGCCCTGCCGTTCCCTTCTCACACCCAGCTACTACCACAGCTTCGGCCTTACGGACAACTACTTCATCTTCATCGAGCAGCCTCTCAAACTGGACATCCTCAAGATGGCCACGGCGTACATGAGGGGGGTCAACTGGGCCAGCTGTCTGAAGTTCAGCCCGGAGGAAAATGTAAGAGGTCACTTATCGTCTTTTAAGTTACTGTTTCTATTCAAACTACCAGTGTGGATACCGAAGCATGTTTTGAAGGTGTGCACTAGTCTGCTAGCGCTCATCCCTGGGTTGACGTAACTGTGACCGTCTTTCTTCCACAGACTCTGATCCACCTGATAGACAGAAAGACGGGCAAAGTGGTGGATACAAAGTACTACACTGGCGCAATGGTCGTCTACCATCACGTGAACGCATTTGAGGACGATGGTCACGTGATCGTCGACGTCATCGCCTACAAAGACAACAGCCTATATGATGCATTCTACCTGAACAGAATGAAGGAGAACCCCGGGTCGGAGGACGATAGCTACACCAAACCAAGCTACAAACGATTTGTACTGCCAACCCATCCAGACAAGGTGGGGTTTGTAACGATGAGTCAAGTTGATTTGATCAGGAAAGTGGGAGAAGATGTTCTTCTCACACTTGACACTCTATTTGGGTTTTCCAGGGCGTGGCAGTTGGAGAAGACTTGGTAAAACTCAAGTACACAACAGCCAGTGCCGTGAAGGAGAAAGAAGGCAAACTGATGTGCCAAGCAGAGGTTCTCTGTGGTGGTAAATCTAAAGCTTAGAGACAGGGCAAATCAAACAAATGTTAAAGTGGCATTTTCTACAAAACTACTACAACACTACTGTCATTTTAATTCCATCAGGCTTTGAATTGCCACGAATGAATTACGACTTCAATGGCAAGAAGCACCGGTTTGTCTACGGGTGCAGTGTGGAGAAGTGTGCTGTGGCGAAAGAGGTACTGTTATTTTTGATTTGTCTCTTGTGGAACAGAACCGTTTCTTCCAGTCTTAAATTATAGTTGCTAAGAGAACCAAAACTCGCTTAGTCTTAAAGAGCAGAATTGAGTCACGGGGGTATTTGGGGAAACAGATTCTTCTTTGCAGCTTTGTTTTTTTACAAAAGGCAGGAAGGAAAGCGCAGACGTAACAACTGACGCGACAGACGGTAGGATACACTTTCACGATGTGAGAATTCATGGGAAGCTCGCTTTGGATGCACACTTCATTCTAATGCACCTGAAGTGTATGATAGAAGCAATTGGCTCTGCAAGGCTTCAAAGTTATGGGCTGCAAATCTCTGTGGAAACAAGCTTCCCTCGTGTCTCACTGCATCCTCTCAGACCGGAGGTATTGTGACTGCAAAGAGGAAGGAACAGAAGGAAACATCCTGGTTTATACAATAAGATATTGGTTTTTTTCATTCCCTCGTGAGGCAGATTTCGAAACGTCAGAAGAGAGCACATCTTTGAATTTAATTGTTGTGCGTAATGTGAAATAAAAAAACTGCACCAGCCGAAGGAAAAATTTATAATATATCATTGAGATGAATAGTTTATCGCAGAAACTAAGACTATTTTTTCATTTTGAGATACGTCCGGCTCATCCAAACATTCCTTGTACATACAAGCCTGTTTTTAAAAATAATTTGCTATAAGAACTAACAATATTTAGTTCACTCCGCTTTCCTCTTTCAAAGTGACGGTGCCTGCAGACGTGAGCGTGACTGGTTGCGTGTCGGCCCTGTGACTGTCCGACCTTTGCAGGGTTCACTGCGTGTCTCAGGTCGCCCATAAACCTTCAGAGGGTGATTGGGGACAGCCAATGGTTGGACGGCTTCACTCGGCAGTGTCGCAACGCATTGAAAGTGGTCCTGTTTCTTGTTGGTATTTAGTCACTTTGACCACGGCCGGCACAGCTCTTTCTATGATTCTGATTTGTGAAAAAGGTTTACAGTTCTATTGTAAGTGCGCAGGTCGCTTTTGGGTCAAAGTGCTGCCCGGACACGTTGCTTGTCTACAAGATAAGAAGTGAATATTTCCCCTTCAACCCTTTAACGTAGCTCCCAAATCTACTAAATATTTTATTTTAGTTTTTTTTTATCAGAAAAAATATAATTCTATAAAATTAATCCAACTCTCTGGCGTCTGCTATGTCAAATAATTGTCACTCAGATGTGTGACGTGTTGGTGCTTTGTAAATGTAAATTTACAAATTTTTTCCTAATGTGTTTGTTGGGAGCAGATTGCCAAATTCGACACAGAGACCAAGACAAGGCTTCACTGGAGTGAAGACAACTGCTCGCCCTCAGAGCCGGTTTTCATCCCCAGACCAAATGGGGAGTCAGAAGATGATGGTGAGCATACAGTGTGTGTGTGTGTGTGTGTGTGTGTGTGTGTGTATATCTGGTGTATACACGCTACTATAAAGCCACAGAACAAATATATGGCAATATTGTCCCATAACGAAAAGATCCCTCACTGAGTAAATCTGTATTAAGACTTTAAAACCATCCATATTTGGCTTTAGATTTGTGACGTCCTACTTCGTGCTCTAACAATAAGCTCTTACGCTTCATTCACAGGCGTCGTCTTGGCAACAGTTATCAACTCTAACCCGGAACAGTCAAGTTTCTTCTTGATCCTCGACGGCAGAACATTTAAAGAGGTTGCTCGCGCGTACGTGAACACGGCGCTCAACCGGGATATGCACGGCTTTTTTATCCCACAACAAAATTAGTTTGCTTTTTACACCAACTGTGCTTTGGGGCTGAGGAGTCCGTTTGAAAAGTCAAAATTCTCTGCTGAACATTGTGTTATGAAGGAAAGAAGCATTATGAGGACCTAAATGCTGACATTGACTACCGCTTCTCCTTAAAGCTATTTTATCAAAACAAATTGTCTAGAAATAATATGCAGTTGGTGTGTAATTTTTTTAGCATGGATCAACATGTTGTTTAAGCATCTCTTTCTGTGTATATACATCCATATTATTCAGTCCACATTATTTTATTGTACTGCTATGAAATTGTATTTGTGCTAAAATATTGACATTTCTGAGGCGTGCTCCCATTTTACCGTTACATAAGATAATGAGAAAAAAATGTAATGTAGTATTGAATAAATGTAATGCAATATTAAAGAAGTTTGTAATTCAGTATTTGAATTACCGGCTACTGCTTAACTTTGAAAACAAAGTACTTCACAAGATCTTTAATGACACGTTTATTTGAAACTCATATATTAAATTAAAATTTACAGGCCTTTAACTCGTATATTGTTGCCAAAACTTACCTTGTGCCTGTACTACTATAATCACAAGAAAATAATCAGCATTTTGCACAACATGGTAACAGCTATACACATTCAGTGGAAGACAGTTTCCCAAAAAGCACTTAAGGTAACTCTGAGCCTTCATTGGATACACACACATCAGCTGACAGTCATGAAGCCCTTGAACCACAGTATCTAAACGATTAGATATGAGCAAACTGCAATATGTAACTAGGTTGTAGGCGTTTATAGAGGACAGGTCATATGGGTTTATTATTCTGTTATGTATTGCTTCAAGGGTTCATAATGGACTCATTAACCAAAACTTATTGCAATGTGATGTTAAACACAGGGTTACCAGGAGCAGAACGCACATGTGTTCAGCCTGGCAAATTACATTTAATTTGTACACTGTTTGTTCACATATCCTTGAAGACATTCTAATCGGGGAGTAAAAATGTATTCAAATTGATAAACACAAGAGTACATGTTTTTGTGGTTGTCATGGAAATGTGAGATGTTTCTTCAAAGTGCTGTCCCGTCGTATTTACACCATTTAAAGCCCTTACAGCCTGACTTTCCATTTTCCAGCTGACGTTACCTGAGGGCCCAGGCCGCAGGGGGGACATCGGATTGGGCTATGGACCCATCATAACGCTATATCATATTTCACCTTTGATATTTAATGGCATATCCAAACTAAAGTAGACAAAAACATATGTGAGGGCACTTTAAGTAATTTGCAACACAGTGATGTGACTCATGAACGACCAATATGTCCAATGCAACATGATCATGGTGCTGTAGGTCAAAACTACTCGTCATTGAATCACACTATACCGGCCTGAGTTATTATTGCGTCATTGTTTTTTAAAGAAATGTATGATTTGATAACAAAATTAAAGATTTTTTTGCGTGTGTGTGTGTGTGTCGAATCACAACATTAATTACTGTAACAGAAACATACGCACCACCTACAGACAGTAATATACTACATTATCAATAGCAAGTACTTCAGTGCAATCAGTGTAAAATTAAAAAAACTTTAAAGCTCACAGTTGCGGACACACGTTTGGATATTGCTAGCACGGGTTGTGTATTGACAGACTGTATGATGACCAGCAGACATTCAATGATTAAAGACATCATAAAACATGTTTCAAAACCTTTGACACCTTGTACTTGAGAAGGAACACCTCTATCCATCCCTGTCACCCTTACATAGGATTACTCGGTAGACCAGCTAAAGACAACAAGAGGTAAGATTTTAATACGACTACCCTCCGGACTACATGGGTTTCAAAAATGTGTTTTTCCAAAGCAAATCGCAAACATATGAATGAGAGCAAGAAGGCGGACTCACAGTTAATATTTTAGTAGTTAATGGCTTACATGCAGTCACAAAATGTTTATACAGTAAATTAGAGAAACGGAAATCAACGGTTTCCCATACATATGTAAAGATGTAGAACAAAACCTAATCAATAATTTGAATTTATAGAAAAATGATTCTGGCAACGGCACAAAAACGGGCTGATTTATATTTGCAGCCCAGTCAGTGTGCAAAAGCAAAGCAAGAAACAGCATAGCTGTTATTTTGCTTTACTTTTTGTTGATGTTGACTTGAGGTGAAAGAGCAGATCAATGCTGTTACTTAATCAATGCCATATGTTCTGATTTCAATAGGCACTGTTTGAGCAATCAATGTATTATTTTAAGTGTCAGATTGCAGCGTTGCTTACCACATTTCTTTCTACTTGCATCAGTGGTTTGAAAAACATACAAAGAAACACATTAAATACCAAATACTGCCTCTGAATCTGCAGTTTAACTCTGAAGTTACCGCAGTGTTGTTTCATGTTGTGTTCACCATGCATCACATCACATCAGCAGCCTTAAAGGTAAAGCAAGAAAGGGGCTTGGACCACACCCAAGTGAAAACAACAGTTATGACTCCCTGATATCGGGAGGGTGGCAGTAGAGGATTTGTCCCGGTGGTTAACAGCCATTAGAGGCACAGAATTCAGGTCGCAGGGACACCAGAAGAAACGGTCCCTTTAGGTGCCCTCAGTCTGGATCTCCTCTGCTGTGGAAGGAGAGCTCTGGTTTTGGTCAGCGTTCTCTCCGTCCTCCCCTAACACACAGACAGGATGGGGGACAGAGAGGTTCGGACAGTCAGTTCCATGCATTACTAACTACTCGTCAAGTCAGTGACGCGAATGAGGTCCAGTAAATTGGCGAGTAAACAGCAGTCACACAGGTAGAACTAGGTAAAAAAACTCAAAAGGGCACTTGTTGTAAGGCTTCTAAATATACTGAATAGTAATACAGCAAACCTTACAGGCGAGGCCAGTGGGTTTCACTAATGCAGGCGAGGCCAGTGGGTTTCACTAATGCAGGCGTGAATGTAGGGAAACACCCAAATTCAGCACATTAGATAGAATATGACGGAGTCGGACACAAGGTGTCATCCAATTTCTGAGTGAAATGTTAATATCATTTTTGCCTTTTTTACAGCCTCTTTATTTATTTCTTGAAAATAAATAGCTTTGTAGAAAAATCAAGACTTTAGGTGTTTGGCTTCCCCTGGTGGTATCAACAATGAAACTGCAATGTCCATTGTCCATAACACTGTACATTGATGCATTTTCCAATGCAATTTTTAATTGTGACCCCTGTGCAAATATGTGTCACAGTGCCGTCATTGCTGACGCGCGTCACCATAGCGGGGCCTCGTGCGCACAGCGGCACAGGTACACACGGGACACTTGTTTGTTGTTTGCAAAAAAGGATCGTGGAGCTGAAAAGCAGCTGAGTTTATTGCAACCAGAATGGATGCGATGTCAGTTTATGTTGACATGAAGACTGTGACGCAAAAGGTTACGTGCACTGATTCGATATATCCCTCCCTCCTATTTTATGGAATAATCCCTGATTAATCTATTTGAATCTTGGTCTAGGGTACGTGCAAAGCGGCAGAGGAGGAATAGGCTGCTGGTCGGTGTCCGGGCGCTCTTGAGTTGATGGAACACCAACCTAAAACCCAAACTCGAAAAGGGAAACAATGGCACGAGGGAGCACTGTATTCAAATGTCATCCTGCTGCTACCTAGCTGTGCTGCTATATAGATTTAGATTAAACCCCTCTGTTAACACTCTAACACTTTGTATTAATCTGCCTGGGTGAGGCTGCCCTAATTACAATTATTTTAAAATAATCTTTTTCATAACCCGTACAAATAAAATCATGCATTTCTGACACTTTATGTCCCTTTGGACTGGATTGTTATGTTTTCACTTGGTTTGAAATGTTGGGGATTTAACATATAGGAATATGTATTTAAAAAATGACCTCAGCTTCCACGTCCTTTTGTGGCTCCAGAGCCGCTGACTGCGATTGACTGTGGCTATTTCTGGAAACCTCTATGTCCTCATCTGAGCAGCTGTCATTGTCAAAATACTGTTGTGATTGGCCAAATCCAACACACAGTGTCCACGTACAATCGTCAGCCTCAACAGAGTGAAACGAGAGGCATTTCTCCCATGTGAAAGCACCAAAAAAGAGAGTTGGTTCATCATGTCAGAGTGATGTGATGCAGACAGTGACAATAATATATGTTATGACTTCTAATTCTTATGAAACTATCATTCTTCTTAAGATATTACAACTTGAAGATATTTTTCAGCACCAGCAGAAATCTCAAACAAAAACGTATTTCCCCAAAATAAAACATGCAAAATATTCTGGGAGTTATGCCTAAATGGGAGTGGTCTTAAAATGATTATTGCAATTTATCTTCAGCAAAACAGAAGAGCGCATTATATCCATCAAATTTGAGTTGTCACGTTGTGCCTGAATGTTTTTTTTTTAAATCTTTATACTTAATTAATTAAATTTATAGCCAAAGGTGATAAAGTGTGCGTGTGTGTGTGTGTGTGTGTGTGTGTGTGTGTGTGTGTGTGTGTGTGTGTGTGTGTGTGTGTGTGTGTGTGTGTGTGCGTGTGTGTGTGTCCTGCGTGAGAATCCTGCCCTGGCGGATGAAAGCTCTGCCTGCCTCACTCCCAAGAGGCACCAGCGCTCAGCTGGCCTGAACCAAAATATATCCAGAACAAACCAATGGTTCCAAATGAACTCACTAAATGTAAGGAGGCCAGCTGCTGGATCCTCTCTGTCATGCTTAAGGTATGGTCAATTAAGACTTGCCATTGCTTGCCACAAGGAGGATCTCGGCCCTTATAAGAATTATATGCGAGAATTCTTCAATTAAAATAAAAAAACTTATTTGAGCAGTTTTCTAATTTATTATATATTCTTAAGGGCTAATTGGAGGCGCTATAACGCATCAAAGGTTGTGCGCAATCGGTAATGAGCGAGTGATCACAGTAAGGATCTAACCTTTACAAAGAGACATGCCATGAATGGCCCAGGGATATGGACATAATCGAACTGTTTCCAATAATAATTGAATTAAATGTCGACTCTTTCCCCCTTGACAAAGACTCTCATTGAGATCAGTCCGTGTCGGTTAACTCAGCTGCGTGGTTCACGTAACACGTGGAATTAAGATGCCGGAATGCACAAACTGTTCGTGCGACTATGTGTTTATTGTTCGCATTATCAGCATGGTACCTGTTTGGGTGGACGGGCTCCTCGGGATTTGCACGACTCAATCACACCAATTTGAATGCCACTCCGGAATGACCACACGACTGGAGGATTTACCAATGACAAGCCGATGCCAGAATACAACTGCATCCGGAAGATTTTTCAAAATAAAGCCTTTTTTATTGTGAAGTAAAACCATACATTAAATAGGACGAACCATTAGGCCCGAGATTAATTTATTGCATTACCATTACCAAATATCCTGACCTATGAATTTTTTTTGATGAAATGAACCAGTGTAGTGCTTGAATCCATTAAATTTATTGATTGTTAAAAACAAAAACAATCGGGTTTTTTCCCAATACCTTTTTTAATTGATACTGGTCCCTCAACTGATACTTTTTTTAAAAAGCACAACATTTTTTTTTAATGCAAGGCAAATTGTTTTCTTCAAATTCAACAATAGATTAACTGTTTAAACAATACTGTAACCATAAATAAAAAACAAAAAGAATCACGATCTGCCGTCATTCGCATAAGGAAATGGAGTCACGTGTCTGCAGATTAATGCGCCTTAATGGCGAACAACACCGAAGGACTGTCGCTAATAACGGAGGGAAACACTGACTAAAATAAATATAAATGGAAGGTAGATGGCTAGCTGGCCGCTGTAGTTACACAAGCGGGGGGCTATCGTC
Source organism: Pungitius pungitius (assembly GCF_949316345.1). Classification (NCBI taxonomy): domain Eukaryota; kingdom Metazoa; phylum Chordata; class Actinopteri; order Perciformes; family Gasterosteidae; genus Pungitius; species Pungitius pungitius. The sequence continues at coordinate 9,769,774 of NC_084918.1, read as the reverse complement.
AGGTGCTGCGAGGACGTTGTCATCAGAGTGCGTAAATAAAGTATTTCAATCGGCTTAGGAAACAAAAGCAAGCACCGAAATCGGCGTTGTGTTTCGGTATGGTAGGTACCGTTCTTATAGGACCCGGTGCTGTATTGGTACCGGTTCTCGGTACCCAACCCTAAATATAACACTGTAACAACATTTCCAATGAAAGCCAAGCTGTCAGATGACATACAGGGCCGTTATTGTGTTTGTGGGAAATAACAGAGAGCCAGTGTGAGAACAGTGATGTTGTTGTGATGAAGGCAATGAGGCCATGACCGGTCAACATCTGGCTGTGATTTACTCCATCCAGAGGACATATGTGGTCAATATGCCAAGCGAGGAAGTTCAGAGTTCCTTGGGAATGTGTTTGCGCCAAAAAATGCAACGAGGAAATACACTAGTTTCTTTGTTTTGGAGTTATGATCCCAGTCACCTCATGAGGTCTGTCAGCAGACAAGGTTGAAAGTAAAACCATCTGTAATATACTTGAAATTGTATTTAATTATGTATGCAAGACAACGTTTTTTTTTGCCCTATAGCCCTACAGCTCTATAATTGACCTAGATTTGAGTAACTTTTCAAAGTTCATCTTCAACTAATAACAATTACGTTTTACTTGAGGTAATTTTGTCATTAGGGCTTTTTTGGACATAATGATATGAACGAGAGAACAGGGGTTACCACCAACTTTCTTTTGCTTTTTTTCGTGTTAGGCACTGAACTCACGGGCTGAAATGTAGGGAAACGTCCAATGAAATACTCTGATGTTAGCACGTGAAGCGGCGCCACACAATCCAGTTGCTATTGGAAGCCAAAGATCAACAATGTCAAGAGAGTTAGTTCTCACTTCCAACCCACAAAGATATGGGTGAGGGAGACTGACCTTAGTTATAATGTCACAGGGAATATCCTGCCAACTAAATATAAATAATGAAATGGAACTGCATCTCGATGATGTATGAATGAACGATTATGACAAAATTATTGTTATATAACACGACTAGTAAAATACAGAGGAATAATTTGTGCGAGAGGAAGCTCCTGAATGCGTAGTTTACACGGGGCTATCAGTCATTCACAAAGACCCTAAATATTGTTGCATTCTGCTTGTATTTAATTGTAATTTTTCTGTAGAGACAGAGAATAATTTGAGCGATTTGAGACCTTAGCCTTATTTTAGCGAAACCGGATGTTCGTAGCAGGGAGTCATCTCGCTTCTTCTAGCTACTTTTGGCCGTCCGTAACAACAGCGGCTTCACACAAGAGATAACCTAAGGATGGAAGAATTTGAAGGTGAACAAAACGCCTTTTTATGCGTTCATTTACTTCGACGTCTCATAGCAAAGTGGAGCCAAAAGCCTCTCCGCTTTTATTATTTCAAAATGATGGATTTAGCATTCCATTTTCGTCAGCGACCTATCTTTTGGGTTGGATTTAGCCCAAGTACTGCTAGGTAACGCCAGGGCCAAAGATGAAGCTTTAGCTCCCACTCTCCGAATGGGTGTGATCCCGAGCTAACGTTACATTAGTCACGGGGGCTATCCAGCGTTAGCATGCTGCTAACTAACGAACCTTGACAGGAATTGAAGTAAAGACGTGCATTTAGCTGCTCAATGTAACGTAAGGCAATTCATGTCTTTCCGTACCCCTATGCCAATTGGGTTCGAATATTTTGAACAATGTTTAGGAATCTGAAACGGAAGCGGACGTTACTGCCCGACTGACGTTACTTCCAGTCTGGGCTTCACCTTTTGGAAATGTGGTTGCCGTGGGAACGACACAACTCAAAACCACATGTTATGTGAGAGAAGAACGTTACACGTTAACCAGCTACGTGGGGCCGATTGTGGTGCGTTTCAACGAACGCGATGTCAGTGTGAACTCGCTGATCTTAGCAGTGAGATGTGCTTCATTCATGTTCTCGTCCATATGTAAACTCCCTCACCATGAATCAGAATGACCTCTTTTCTGCTTGCAGACAGCGATGCTCCTCCTGCTGTGGACCTGAGTCAATGCAACACCTGCAGCAGATGGTTTTTCCCTAAAGTCTTGGTAAAAAGAATATTACCACTTCATGAGTATTTTCTAGCATTCCCTGATAGAGATGTAATAAAACCAAGATCACTACTGTGTTTTTAGATATTGCACATTGGTATGGTCTTATCAAATTTGAGACTCAACAGTCAATAGTTTTTGGTGAAAAGATGCATCTTTCATGTTGAGACAATATTTCCCACCATTGTTTTTAGCTTACCGCATGTCCGCTGTTTGGATTTGCTATCATTCTTCTTTTATTTTGCTAACCTCAAGAACACAGAGATGGGTTTTTGTCACATATCAAAGTCATTTTAATACATTATTGCAACATATATATATTTTTCCAGTGATGTTAATACACACATTGGCGCATTTCTACAATCAGTCACCCTCGGTAGTTGTCTGATGATTACAATAATGCGTTATTCAACCCTTATAAATTGTATACATCTGGCTCTAACTTTCTCAAAACAACATCCATTTTTGAAGGTTTTAAATAAACTGCAGTCCTTCCCCGAAAAACAGAAAACAATTTAAATTGTTTTTGTGTCTCATGTGAATCCTCTTTTCCTCTCCCTACAGGAGAAGCATGCCAAAATCTGCCAAAAGTCAACAATCAAAAAGAGGAAGGTTTTTGACTCCGGCCGACAGAGAGCTGAGGGTACGGACATCCCCACCCTTAAACCCCTCAAACCAAAGGTAAGACTGCACCTTCAGAGGATGTCCGACTTATTACTTCCAAGAGTTCAATTTGAATAATAAGAAGTGAAAAACTGCTTAAAATTGTACTTCTCAGTGCGAAAATAACTGCCGGAACAGTTTTAACACTGAATATGTCAAATATTATACCCCCACCTTCTCAAGCTGTAATGCTTCTTTTAAACCTGTTGTGGACTTATTCTCTTAATCTTTGATCACTCACCATAATAAATCCACAGCATTGTCTATTTTTTTAAAATTGCAATGCCATCTTATAGATTATCATAAACTCCCAAGGAATTAACATTAGCAAAAACAGAATAATAAAATGCTTTTTTTCACTAGCGTTTAATGACCCTGCCATTAAGGATGTTTTTGTTAGTTTACAAATAGCCGTTCATTTCTACACAGGAAGCCGATCCTCTTCCATCGAGGCTGCACAGTTACACCCCCGTGTTTCTTCAACAGCTTAGATCAGGCAAGACTAGATCTAGAGTCTTTTTGCATTTTCACATGCCTACGGGCAGGGACTGGAAACAGCGTTTTAACGAGCCATAGCACTAAATTATTAACAGCAGAGGTATCAGTGTTTTGGTGTAATGTATTTTTACGTTGCAGCGGACGTTTCTTCTTCTCTCTGTGTAGGGGATGAGCTCATTCAACTATACACACGTGCATGCACACACACACACAACTAAGTAGCATTCAGAGAGGCTGCAATGGAGACCCTGAAGTAAACCAAGTTGAACTTTGCTTCTTACTGAATAAAAACCCTCTTTCAAATCATAGGAACAACGTGGTATGGAATGTCTAGATTCTTCATTATTGATTGTATCTTTAAAAAACTTCACTCAGGAATGGTATTTATTCATTGATCTTTGGTTTCCAGTTATTAATGGGTTTGCTGTTCTAAACAAATGCTGTAGACCAAATGTTTAGTGATAGCCGAATTATAAAAATGTAATCAATTGATCATATAGTCAAGGTATTTACTGTAACTGGTGATTGGTTAAAGGGAAATAAAAACATTTTCAGTCAGCGCCAGCGGGGTTATCATGTTGCCACAGATGTAGCTCAGAATGTGCTCAGTGAACTACTTCTGTCAGGAATCATCAGCTGCCTTCTGAAAATACTCAAACTGCTGCGATAGAATTATTGCCTCTTAATAGAGATCACATTAATTTGCAGTTGGAGCCAGAAGCACGTTGTTAGGCGCTTCAACCGTTACAACCAAACATGTCAATAAGAACATTGTTGTTTTTGTCAAGAGCACATTTTTGATCACAAATGGCTTGTGAGAATCTCATTAACGCATTCCTACCAGTAGATCATTTAGAGTTAACAGACACATGGCCAGTTTTTAGTGTGCACATAAACAATAAGGACCACTCTGGGTTGAGCCTCTGTGTTTGCGTCCCGCCAGGCAGAACCTCCGAAGAAGCCATCCAACTGGCGCCAAAAACATGAGGACTTCATCGCCACCATCCGGGCCGCCAAGGTCGTCGATAAGGTCCTAAAGGAGGGCGGACCATTACCTCCACCTCCCCCTCCTACCATTGACCCAGGTCAGACCAACCTCCGCGAGGAGCCGACTTCATTAAGGAACAGGAGAATGACAGGAAACTTTTTACTTTTGCTTCTTACTGGCAAACAAGTCTCTGTAGTGAACACATGGTGCCTTGAAAGTGCTCGGGATTTAGTGAAGATTTTTGTTCTTTTTGTTTTACACACTGGAGCAAGTAAAGCAGTTAAATATTAGTGAAAAATAAACTGGACTAGAAATGTAAAATCTCAAATGAAAATAAAAACACTTCAGTAGTGTAAGTAGTAGTAGTGTAGTAAGCTCTGCCTTGTACAAGTGTCTCTATATACAGGACATGGGTGACTTAATGTGATTTTTGTCCTCACCGACCTGTTTGGTCTTCAGACTACGTCCAGTGTCCTTACTGTCAGCGGAGGTTCAACGAGGGTGCAGCCGACAGACACATCAAGTTCTGCCAGGAGAAGTCTGCCCGTATGCCCAGCAAGGGCAAGTTAGGAGATGCCAAGAAGCCTCCTGGTCGCTCAGTGGTACACACACACACACACACAGCACCACTGAATGGTCGTGCACCATTCGTGTTTTATTTAAGTAAATTCTCTAAATACAGCATTGCAGCATTCATTTCTTAAATTAATTTCTTTGCACACTGCAAAAATGTATGGTACATTGCGCATGTGCTAAGCAAAGATCAGAATGTGGATAGCTATGCAGTTTTGTGAACATTCCTTTTCTAATACAATCTGCACCAGCGCGTTAATTTGGCAGCAAATAAGGGTCTAAAGTATTTTTGGCTTGTTGCCATTGCAGTGGGCCATTTCTTAAGTATTCGCTGTGGATCCGTGCAGCTCGGTCGGTGCTTTCAATTCCTCTTTCTGTGAAGCCACACTCCCTACATTGCACGTTATGGTTAGCCCTTAGTTTTAGAAAATGTTTCATGTGGGCCACTTATTTTTTTTCCATTGTCTCTGCCTGTGTCTGTCTCAGTGCAAGCCTCCTGCTTCTGTAAAGGCCTCCCCGGCGGCTGTGTCACCCAACCCTTCCGCCTCCTCTCGTTTGCCCCAGAGATCAGGTCTTGGACAACTCTCCGGTACGGGCACAGCTCTGTTGGTCAAGAAGGGTGTTGAGCTCACAGCTGACCGTTCTGTGTATTTGTGACCATTTTCAAAACGTATATATTTTTAAAAGAAATGTCTGGGGCTTCTCTTTGTCTTTTTTTCTGTTTTGCTCTAGGGATCCCGTCTAGTAAGGTCTCCGCTGCCGGTTCAGTGAGGAGCAATCCCTCTGGCCTCACGAGCCCTCCGTCAGGGTCAGTGCTCTCTCACAGTGCTCATGTGAAGTTATGGTTAACACTATGATTGACTTAATTGATGGCGGCATAAGAATAACAAGTTACATCTGTGAATACAGTGGCTCAGCTCAAATGTGAGTTTTGAACCTTGCAATGTGAGTTTTACACTTGGATCTGTCTTTACGAACCCAAGCGGTTTATAACACAGCAGTGTTTTTCTTCTGCTCCTCGTCGTGCTCCTCCTCTCAGCGTGGGGAGTAAGACTCGAGCTGGGACCTACGGCTCTGTGAGGACCATTCAGTCGGGAACAGCAATCAACAACAAGAAGAAAGTAGACTCCTTCACATCGAGGTGAGCGAGTTCAACAGGTTTGATAAACAAGGGTGAACGAAAAAAAGCAAAGTTCTACCACCGTTCAATTCATCTTAACAATCCTGCCCTCCGGTGTGTTATTGGGGCATTGCACGCTGCGGTCCCATTTAGTAGCGGTTCTTCATGCTACTGATCTGCGCTTCATGTGCGTGGTCTACCAGAGTGGTGCAGTCATCAAAGGAAGCTGTAGATCCGGCATTTATTACGATGTGAATAATAATGCAAGCCGTACAACACCTGGGTGATTAGTAACGCTGACACACTCCGCCTAATACAATTAAGCTCAAATTAGTCAAATATGTTTATCTTGAAGTCCTCAAAGGACACCTTGTAGGACAGCTGACGCATTTTGTCCTCAAACTATAATGTACACCTACTGTTAACACAAATATTCACTTAATTTAAGTTCTTAGTTTGTTTGCGTATTGACTTAAATAATAATGACAAGTGCCTACATTATGTAAATTCTTAATAACCAAGTTACCAACAGCATCGTCAACCCCGGATTAAAATGTCATTAGTGACGTACAATGTGACGTACGGAGCTTCTAACTTTGCTGCTTGTTCGTCTCTGTTGAAATCGACAGGAATGATGTCAACGACGGAGTCGGCAATGGTGGCATGAAGAGCAAGTTCTGTCACGCTTGTGGGACCAAGTACCCGGTTGAATCTGCCAAATTCTGCTGCGAGTGTGGGGTCAAGAAGATGTGTATCTGATGGAGGCCAGCAGAGGGAGAAACTAGAAACATTTGGGGACGCACAGGTCTTTTAAACTGGCGCCGTAGGTGTTTGACAGGGCGACCCCGACGGTATTTCTACTGTTCCGGGTCTAGTTTGCCCGCAGTAAAGTGACGTCATCGTCAGCCCGAGACCCTACGCCTTTGTGGACTTTATTCACTTCATTCAAATTTGTTCAGTGCTTCCTGCTTCATAGACCGTTAGTAAACCTTCTGACATTTTCCTAACATTAATCTACAATCATTTTAGCATTTAGTCACAACAATTGCTGCGTTTCGTGACCAATGGTTTTCATTGGCAAAGCCGACATCGTAAAACATTATGTTGAACTGTGCTCCGGTTCATGATATCAATAACAACCCATGCAACTCATTGTTTTCAGTTGATCTCCTTCTTAGTGCTGGCATACACTCTTACTCCAACACACACAAGCACGATTGCCATGAAACTAGAGTAATTACTAGTTTTTATTGTTGCTGGACAATAGTTAAGCTTAATAGAGTCACTGTCAGCAACTGAAAGCCATTGGTGCATCATTATAAGATAGTACAGATACGATAAGGCTAAAAGCAAAGAGGTGGGTTTTAAAATGGTAATTAGGAAGTAAAGGGTTAGTGTTTGTTGACTTGGTGGGTGTGATTTCCCCAGTATCTTGAGACCCAGTCAACCGTGATCTTAAAAGGCATTCCTTAATCCCATCCGCACTAACAAAATATGTTCCTCTTGATGTGCAATAAGATTGACTACTGATGAAAACAATATGGCTAAAGAGGTGTGTTTTGAATTTCGAAAGATAACAGAGTCGGCTGTCATTTGTTTCCAGCTGTCTTGATGTCATCCTCCGATGCCAGGCTTTTCTAGAAAAAAAATGTAGCATTAACCTAAACCGTAGCCCTCAATCTGTTCCATGCAATTGATTATTTATTTTCCCATTTCATTTTACTGAATGAACAATGACTGCATCTTTTTTATTAATGCTCTATTCAATTAAAATGTTTTTCTCTGGCATTGTATGAAACTTATCTGCACAGACCCCCCCTATCAGTTTTTCTTTTGTGACTGCGTTCAGTGTATTACGGTTCAATAGTAAACCAACACTTGAGTCATTCTAAATAGGATTGGTTGATCTTGGTCCTCATTATAAAATCCACTATTTATGACCCACCATAGTTAAATTACAGGTGGGATGGAAAGAAGGCCTCTCCTTTAAGTTGCAAATGTAATGTTGGAGTAATTATGATCATCGTTGAGTCCTTTGAGAAGTCAATTCTAATTATCTCACATGACAATAAAAGTTTCAACAGATTGGACAGGTGTGTTTTCCTGCACTGGTACGACCGATGGCACATATTTTCCCGAACAATGCGTTTCTATGAAGATCATTTGAGTCCAATAAACCAGACATAATAACAACATAAATACCTCAATTTTCCCAAAAAATATATTTTATAAGAATATACCAAACAAGTAGTTACGTGATAATGTTGTGAATGGTCAGTGACAAGATCATAAAACAGCTTCTGGTACAAAAGCTTTCCATGCAGAAATGGGATTATAGGAAAGTGATATAAAACCACACATTTGGCCTCCAAATCTCCAGGACAATCCTTGTAGGATTAATCAGGCAGGCAACCATCATTAATCAAAGCTTTATCAATCAAATGACAGGAAAGCTGGTTAGATGTATCCCAGCACTGTGTGTGTGGGTGTGGGGAACTCGGCCATCTGTGGCAGGATATGCTTTTAACCTGTCAATCTTCGTATCGTGAATCAACACAATATTGTAAGAGTATTAATGACTTGACACAAAGCCTAGAACAACTCCCCAGGGAAAAATGTGCCAAGGCCACTTGCTCTGTTCCAAACTAAAAGTAAAAATATTAAAGCAACTTAATATTTCCTGTTCATGCTCTCAATGCTTAGTGCAACTAAATGTCAAAGCATTTACAAAACATTTCTTTTAAAAGTGTGTAGCGCTACATTATGATTAACATTTGAATACATCTTCCGCCATGTTAGACCTTCTTTGTGCTGTTCAACGCACACTTTTTGTCACATCTCAAGGACTTTCCACTGTACAATGAGTCCACTAAACTGTCCACGACCTTTGGAGAATCTTTTCCAGATAGCTTAATAGATAGTGCCTCGGAAACCCATCTGAAGTCAACAGTCACACAACATCCGAAACAGCTGCTAGAGAGATATACTGCTACTTTTCAGGATACAGGACACGGCATAAATGAAGTCAAAGTTTCCTCTCGTACAATCCAGAGAAGCACTGCGTAGCAAGAGGAAAAGGGCGTGCAACTTCTTTGCATCACAATGAACTCGAGTTTGGACTCAGGAGGCCATTAGCATTGAGTTCAGGATCTGGTAGCATCTGGTCATGGCAAACAGGATTGCCTTGGATCTGCAAAGTTTTTTTCTGTCCCTCCTTGTTTTGCGCTGGTTTCTTCTATGTCTCGTTGCTGTCCTCTTCTTCAACCTGACGGTGGGTTCTTTGGTCTGGTCAATAGAAGGCAACACACAAACACAATGTGGTAATTAGTGTTGAGTTTAGCCATACGATCTCATCAACATTAGTTAGGTATAATGTTAATTATCACTGCATTACTCCTCTTAGTGATGCGTATTAATCCCGTATCAAAATTGAGTGAAACAAGGCTCTCTGACAACGCTGAATGTAATTTCTGTAATTCTACTTCTCCTGTGTATCAAAGTACAGTGTCTTTGTATAAGGCAAAGGGCAGTCTTAACAAAGTTCTAAAACAACCCTGTGAACCAGTATTTTAAACCTGCACTAGGGTGAAGCCTAAGGCTGTAAAGAGGCCCTGTTTTTTCTATTTTATGACTCAGTCCTCAATAATGAACCTGAATCATCAAATTTGATTCTGATCTGACACCCTTCAAAATGACGTTCAGGTCGACTGATTTATCCTGGACTAAAGAGGGTGTGGTTGGGACACACCGTTCACAAGTGTTTTCAAGAGCACAAAGAAGCATATTGTTTCCTCATCATCTTCAGGCACGTTTTCTGATGCATCTTTGCCCGGCACCAAGTAACCCAGTGCTAAAGATGTTTTTTTACTCTCTGTAAGGCAATAAACTGCATAGCTTACACTGAGATGGCCCCTATGTGTAAAAAAGAATCTCTACAGCATGCCACTTTCCCTGTTAGGTAAAGGGACAAATGGAAGTGAGATAATCTGTGATTTAGGTTGGTCCCCTTGTAACTGCCTCTTCCAAAGACTAAGCTACACTGTAAGAACATTTACATTTTTATGAGACTCACCGGTTTCTCGAGACAGGGGCATCGTAATGAGTTTAGAACAGACCTGACCAGTCCGTCTGTGTGCGATATTCTTAATTTCTTCATTTTGCAGGTTAGGAGGTGCAGGGAGCTCACAAATTCCTGCAGAGTAGAAGTAAAACATGTGGTATTTGAGGCAGTGCCCCCCCTTTTTGCAAACAAGGTTCTTCAAATAGTTCAGCTAATTATGTTTGAGTACTCCTAACATTTTTTTAAACCGTGGGAGTGAGCTTGTGGGAGGTTTGTGTTTATGAGGAAATGCTTTGCTGTTGTGTTATGCAATGCATGCAGAAACCAAATGAAGAGGATGGGCAGGTTTCTATGGATATCATGTCAAGCATTACCAAGTTATAGACTAAGCAAATTACTAAATCCAAAGAAAAGATATCAAAGATAACAAAGCAGCCAAACCGAATAAACATTACTCACTCTGATGTCTGCCGTGCAGTTATGTAACTTGTGTTTCAGGGCTGGGCAGGAAGAGTTTTGCAGTAAGTTTGCAATATTCTCATTCTTGAATGGAGGAAAGCATCACAGGGGTACATATTAGCAATCTACCTGACCCTGCAAATGTTTCTTTTCCTGCTGCGACATGTTGAAACCAGGGTGCACATTTCCAAAGCAAAACTTGTAATATGTGAAAAACTCTACAAACAAAACATGTCATCTAAAACCTGGTATGAGGTTGCGGATGCGTCTTAAGTGCTGCTTGAACTTGTCTGCTTCTCTATTTTGGCATCATAGTGATTACATTTCACGGACATATTATGGCTCTTACCTGCGTTCAAATTAGTGTAATTCACAAAAATATCTACAACATATTGAAAAGCCAATTTCTTATTTTAAAGACTGTGATGCATCCCTAATTACATGAGATGCAATTGATCCCTTGAGCTGTTATCCCCTGGCTGTTGTGTTAGCTTCCTTCTATAGGACGACACACATCTATTTAACCTTAAAATAAATATATTTCATAAGCAGATTTGGTATCTTACCGCGTTGTTGATATCCGTTTCAACGACCAGCTTGTACTCCTCTTGAAGTTCTTTGTGCGGCCTTTCGCTGTCACAGGAAAGAGATAGAGGTAGAAGCAGAAGAGCAAGGAGACTGATGCAGAGAAGAGGCTGAGCGTGTACAGACATAGTGTGAGGGGTACAGGGAGAAAGGGAGACAAACCGGTGGGTCAACTCAAAACGCAAAACATGTTCACATGTAATACAGCAGTGCAACATTGTCATGTGATGAACCACCTGGGCCTTAAACATCCATCCATGTTAGCACAGCTTTGTTCATGTGCCCCCGGAAGGCTCAATAATCAAAGCAGTCTGAATCGATATGGCTGAGACAGATGTTAACTAATGTTAAAATGTTAACCTAAAATATCAAAAAAAAATTCATGAAATCAAGGTACTTGAAGGATCAAGAACCTCCCAAGTGTTCCTTTGTCCTTCATAAAAGACACCTATCAATATCACATTAGAACAAAAACATACTTGCTAACATCATTTTAAACCAGAGGACTGTGTAATGGTAAAATATGTTATAACGTAGTCTTATGCTAAAAGAGTGCTTATTGTCTGTATTGAACTGACGTGCAAAGCAGATTAAATTCAAGGTTTCCGTGTCAGGATCCTTGTCCGACCCAGTCTGTCTTTTCCCCTTTTTTCCAGACCAGCGCCTCCTCCGTTCACGGCCCAGTGAGTGTTGCAGAGCACTCAATAAACCTCTGCATCCTTTCTGCAGATTCTGGTTGGAGAGAAACTGTGCTCAGGGGCGTTTTTCTTCATGGACTATCTGAAGCGGTGAAGGATGCGCTGGCCAGCTGCAATAAGCCCGGTTCGTTGGAGGAGCTGAACAAACTCACGGTCGGGATAATCGGATGCGAGAGAGATGACGGGGGCGGAACTACAGATTCCAGGGAGCGTTGTCCGGTACGCCATCTTCATCCAGGTTCTGCCCTCCTGTCCCTGCATCAGCTGGTCACTTGGAGCACATAGGCTCCTCACCCGCCAGCCGGTTCTCCTCTTCCACCTCAGATGGGGAGCCAATGCAGCTTGGTTGCGCTCATCTCTCGTCTCAGGAGAGGGAGAGACGAGGAGGAGCTGGGGAGTGCCTGTACTGTGGCCGACTGGGACACTCTGTTTCATCCTGCCCAGTTCGCCCAAACGGGGGAGCTCGCCAGTAGCGGTTGGTTAACTGGTGAGCGAACCCTCTTTCTCTCCCAACCCCTTACGAAGACTGTTGTTGCCTGCTTCCCTATGATTGCACTCCCGCACACCCCATCTCTCTGCGTTTGTTGACTCTGGTCAATGCCCTGGATGGCGGCTTCTTGGCCAGAGTCACCCACCATACAAAGCCGCTTTACCTTATCCTGTCCGGGAATCACACAGAGAGACTTTTTCGGACAGTTTTCGGTTATCCCTTCGCCCCAAAACCCAGCCGTGGCTTACCACCCATAACCCCCAAATTGACTGGGCGACAGGGAGCATTGTGGCTTGGAGCCCCTACTGTCATGCTAGCTGCCTATGGTCGGCACTACCACCTGGAGGAAGTTCGCAGAGCGACCTCGCCTCCATCCCCATCACCTACCACGACATTGGGTAGGTGTTTAGCATGACTCAGGCTCTCTCATTGCCACCTCACTGCCCCTACAACTGCACCATCGACCTCCACCCCGGAGCCTCTAACCCATCCAGTCGGTTATATAACCTGTCTAACTCAGCCTTCGAACCGCTGGCTGGAGCCACGGTCTTCTCAAAGCTGGACCTCAGCAACGTGTATCACCTGGTGCGTGTGGAAGACGGCATTAAACACCCATCTCGGCCACTTTGAGTATTTGGTCATGTCGTTTAGACTAATCAACGCCCCTGCAGTATTTCAGACAGCGTACTCCGAGATTTCCTCAACCTTGGTATTTATGTACTTGGATGACATTCTTATCTATTCTGCAAATTTGTTGGAGCACCAGCATCATGTTCGGATGGTCCTCCAACGTCTACTGGAGAACAAGCCATTCGTGAAGGCAGAGAAATGAGAGTTCCACGTCACCTCTGTGCGGTTCCTGGGGTTCATTATCGAGACGGGTCAGGTGAGGGCTAATCCAGAGAAGGTCAAGGCATTAACGGAGTGGGCCGAGCTGGGGTTTCAACTCCTCAAGGAGCGGTTTAGTTCCGCCCCCATCTTGAACCAGCCTGACGACACCCGACAGTTTGTAGTTTAAGTGGATGCCTCGGACACAAGAGTTTTTCACAAAGACTCTAAGCTTCGTCCATGCGCCTACTATTCCCACCGGTTGACCCCTGCGGAGAAGAATTGCAACGTTGGAGAACTGGTAGCAATCAAGCTAACGCTGGAGGAAGGAAGACACTGGCTGGAGGGTGCTGCTCATCCATTCGTGGTCTGGACGGACCACAAAAACTTGGAGTACATTCGGACGGCCAAGAGGTTAAACTCCCGCCAGGCGCGGTGGTCATTATTTTTTGGGTGCTTCGACTTCTCCTGTCACCCGGGCGTTCATCGACATGCTGCGGCGGAGCTTTTGGTTGACATCGCTGGAGGCAGACACAAGGTGAGTTGTTGGCGCCTGCGCCACCTGTTCCCGCAACAAGTCGTCTCAACGACCCTCCGCCGGTTTTCTGCAACCACTGACTGCGGTCCAATTAGTTTCCCAGATCTGGAAGGCATTCGGCCAGGCCCTCTGATCTTCTATCAGTTTGTCATCTGGGTTCCACCCCCAGTCTAATGGGTAAACGGAGAGACTGATTCAGGAGTTGGAAGCCTCACTGCGCTGCATGGCTGCATCAAACCCTTCTAGCTGGAATATTCACCTGTCCTGGGTTGAATATGCCCACAACTCACACACATCTTCGGCCACTGGTCGCTCACTGTTCGAAGTCTCTCTGGGATACCAGCCCACCCTGTTCCCCTCGTAGGAGGTCGAAATAGTCATTCCCTCGGTGCAGCTCCACATTTGTCACTGTAGGAGGGTGTGGAGGGAGACCCAAGCGGCTCTCCTCTGTACAGCGGAGCAGAACAAGAGGGTGGCAAATTGCCGCTGCATTCCTGCGCCTTGCTACCAGGTCGGAGAAAGGGTGTGGCTGTCAGCCAAGGACATCTCGCTAAAGACAGAATAACGAAAGTTATCCCCCCGGTTCATTGGCCCATTTGAGATTTCGCAAATCATCAGTCCATCTGCGGTCTAAAACTGTCCTCATCCTTAAAGGTCCACCCAACGTTCCATGTGTCACTGATCAAACCAGTGTCCCCTAGTCCCTTGTGCCCACCGGCCAGACCCCCTCCACCCGCCTGGCTCATTGAGGGGGGCCCGGTTTACACGGTGAATAGACTTTTGGATGCTCCCCGACGGGGAAGGGGCTTCCAATTTCTCGTGGACTGGGAGGGATATGTTCCAGACCCACGCCAATGCATACCCCGTTCAAGGATTGTTGACCCCACCCTATTCCAGGACTTTTGGCGGCTGCATCCACACAAGAGAGGCAAGTCACCTGGAGGCTCCCATTGAGGGGGGGGGGGGGTACTGTCAGGATCCTTGTCTGACCCAGTCTGTCCCTGTTTTCCCCCCAAGTCTCCTTCCCTCATGTGTCTGTCACCCCTGTTTGTTTTGCGCCGCCCATTTCCACACCCAAGCAGGACACAGCTGACGCAGATGGTGACTCGTCATGAGCTGTATTTCAACCCTGGCCCTGCAGGCTTGGGTGGTCAGTCCGTTTCGTCTTCTTCCCTGGTAGTCACCACTGCCATTCTGTGAGTTAATCTGCCTGACCGAGTTTCCCTCTCTCCCTGTCAATAGAGTTCCGGTACACCTCTTGCCTTCGGTGAGTCGAGCCACGGGACTCACACTGTGACCTGCCAGTCTCCGACATCGAGCCACGGGACTCACGCCACGACCTGCCTGCCTGCCTCCAGTGTCGAGCCCCGGGTCTCGCACCGTGACTTGCCTGTCTCCAGTGTCGAGCCACGGGACTCACACCGTGATCCGCCTACATCTGAACTCGAGCCACGGGACTCACGTTGTGAACTGTATTGGTTGAGGCAACGAATAAATTTGGTAACCATATACTGCTCCGGTGATTGTATTTTAGGTCCTAATACGTGTTCTCCCATGACATTCCATTTGCAACTGTGACTGAAGAAGGGACAATTTCATCAAGACTCTGTTTCATTAGATGAACCTAGCAACAAATCATTCTCTTCCGAACGTTTATTGAAATATTCCACAACAACGTTCACAATGACATTGAGGGAAAGTATGTGCTTTTAAGTAAAGTTTTGAGTTACTGTACTTCTGGCTCCACCTGTTGTTAGGAGCTGCTGGAGAAGCGAAGAGGCCTCGGAAACGCATCTTCTGGACCGAAGTTGAACTTCAACTGCAGCTTCGCAGACATCACTGCGCTTTCTCCCCCTAAGGCTGCAGCCCCATCATCACTGTCAGTGGCGATGATGTAATAAGGGGAGCGTGTGCATCTCACCTATTGAGGCTGTGCGTTTTCAGCACCACGGTCAGCACCGGACGGCCTCATCGCGAGCAAATAGGTGGAGGAGACCACAAGCTGGTCATACACTATGTTAACAGACGCTCTACAGACATGCGCATGCCTGCTTACGGAAGACACAGCTCAGCGTGGTATGCTATCCATGAACGCAATCACCATGACAGCAGAGTGGTGTCCAGCCAGGCTGGATGAACTTAACTCTGAATCAACCAGGCCCGTCAGTGTCATTGAGGATTACTCCCGCCCTCACTGCAGTCTGACCTAACATACTAGAAAAAAATCTGGCGTTCAGTCACCTTGAGAGAGTGATGTCATACATTTCAGTTTTTTATATGAACCTGTGCCCCTTTGGAAGAGGTGTGATGACAAGATGGGGGGGGGAAATCCTCCGAACGTCAGAATAAACGGTGTGGCGCCGTCCACTGTCCTGAAAGTGCTGAAACAATTTGCCCCTTAGCCTACAAAGAGACATGTGAGGGTGAGGAAAGATAACATGACAGCAGCAGTGTACATCAACCACCAGGGCATCATACGCTAAGCCTGGTCACTACAAAAGTGGCAGTCAAACAGCTATCCATCGGAGCGTGTTTACATCCTCGGGGCATAGGACCTAGCGCGATGGAATGGGTGAAAGCAGATGGCCAAAGCAAGCCAAAGTGGATAAGCTTGTCGATGATTCATGAATCCCACCCAGGGTGCAGGTGCAGGTGGGATTCATGTGGCGGCTCCAATGACGCAGATATGCACTTACCAGAGTTCGGCAGATGGCTGTGGGCCTGACTGCAGAACAGGAGCGCTTTAAAGCTTAGGGCTGCGTCCTACAGGGGTGCATACTACTAGGGCGCTAGATTCTCTTCTACTGCGGCAAGCTATGTGGCTAGTTGGCCTACCTTCTGGCTATGGCATGTCAAAACAGGCTAAGATCCAACATTGTATCCCTTGCACTTTTGTTGACCTACCTTCAAACGCTGGTAACAATTAAGCCGCATCTACAGTTGAGGTGTGTGCTACAGCCATTTCCTGTGGTCAAGCTCTTTTTGAAGACAGTGGGATTTAGTGCTGGTGCTGTTTGCTCTTGGGGATCGCTCCAAATTCTCCCTTTAGAAGAAGTCATGACAGACCTCCTCCTAACACCGACAATGGCTAAGAGAGTGATGAACACTTCCCAACTGTTATTTAGCTAAAAATAGGGATTTTGTGACCTAAAGCTTAAAATGTTACAACAAAAACACGTCCGAATGCTGTCTGCTGTTATATGTGCTGGCTTACTCCTGACCGTCCGACTGGA
This sequence comes from Pungitius pungitius, assembly GCF_949316345.1. Classification (NCBI taxonomy): domain Eukaryota; kingdom Metazoa; phylum Chordata; class Actinopteri; order Perciformes; family Gasterosteidae; genus Pungitius; species Pungitius pungitius. The sequence goes on along the minus strand of NC_084918.1, from coordinate 9,752,959 downwards.
CCTTGTGTAACTAAGTAGAGGGTCTGTGTTACAAACACACACGTCTCACTCACAGTTAGAGTTGCACGTCCACTTGTCATTCATCTTGCTTTGTGAGCATGAACATGTTGGCATTGTAATCACCATTTATAGCCATACATGCATTGTGTATGCATTGTGTATGTAACTGTTTGCAAGAGCAGCAACTTCTTTACAGGACCAACATTCTTCATCGAGCATCCTCATTTGCTCTCAAAGTGCACCAGATTAAATCAGCCTTGTTATAGCCATCGTTTGACAAAGATTTTATATCTTCAATGTCTTTCGAATTCTCCTCTGTGACACAAGGAACTGTAATTTCCTCAAGGTGATAATATCAACGCAGATAAAGGAATGATGATATGCTTTTCAGGTAAAAGCCAAACGCAGCCGAGGATAGATCATTTATAATCACATACCTGAGACTTGACTTTGACATGAAAAATGTGACTTGTGAGCATCTATGCCCTATAATTAAGAAATGGCAGCTGCCACGCCTTGACCAAAGACCAGATAATAAAACTGGTCACACGTTAACACACGGAATCCCGAATTACAGCAGCTGATCGTAACACTAAAATGCCATTCTACAATCATTTCTTTTTTCCTCACTTTTTGGATGCTTCTCACGCAAGTAAAAAAACCTACATACATCGATATATTTGATCATTTAGAATGAATAAAGTCTCACCTGGATCCAACCTCTTACTGGTCCGCTGCATTGCGTGGCTTTTAAAGCGCTCCCACCCGAGTCTAATTCCCGAAGATCAAAAGTCGCCTACGGTAAATAAAACTTTCAGTTTCCTTCTGACTCGCACAAAGTTATTAACGAGGAATTCCCCAGTTTGCATCAGCGATTGAGTGTGTTGGATATAGTATACCAGCTTGTCGCTGCGCGGAGAGAGCGAGTGGACGGACGCGTTGTCGCCCCACGGTAAGTTCCGCGACGTCGGGTCCCCACGCCGCTGTACACGCCGGCGCAGACTTCGCATGAGTGCTTCGTTATTCCTCCCTAGATTGTTTTTTTGGGTGTTGGGGGGGGGCGACTTGGGTTAACCTCCACCCCCGATGCGCAGATGACTTACCATTGGTCATTCTTCAATTCTGTTCACCGCACGCCAGAAGTGAAAAGGGATTCATTCTCTCGGTTGTTCATAGTCGGTCGGATTGTCACTTTGTCCAAATGGTCCTCTCAGTATTCCAGCGGTTCCGGGGGTGTTTTATTTAATTTATTTCATTTAGGGATCACTATTTCTGTCCTTTGCGACGTCCTGCGTATCTCTGCCATGTGATTTTTACTTCCGTCCTCCCCAAATGCAAAGGTTTCACTTTACCCGAGATTGTATAACGTTTTGAATGGACAGAGGCTACCCACGTGGTGGGCAGTTTTTTCTCACTGAAAATATCTGCAAATATAGAACAATGTGTTATGTTGCAATACATAGCTGTTAGGCCTGTTTGTTGGAAGCTCAGATGGTCTAATTATTCTAAAACCTGCCAACATGCACTAGATGAACTTGTTGTCAACAAGTTCATCTAGTGCATGTTTGCAGTATTGAACCAATGGTCCCATTGGTTCAATACAGCAAACATGCACCAGATGAAGGATAGCTAGTTATAATGGAATCATTGGTTCAATAAGGACAGCTAGCTATGACAATACAATAAAAATCGCTCTCTCAAGGTGACTGAACGCCACTTTTTCTTATAGTACGTTAGGTCAGACTGCAGTGAGGGCTGTTGTTCGAGTCACAACAGCACTGTTGCAGTCAGGGAGTGAGTGCCTTGCTCAGATATGTAGTTTGGAGCTGTCATTCAGAGATTACAATGAATGACTTGCTAAATCGCTGTATATGTTTGCTTAAGTACCATTGCTTTATTAACAAAATAACTGCTAGCTCTGTATCTGCCCTTTGCAAGCATTAGTATTTTGTTTTCTTTCTTGAAACACCTTCATGTGTGTTTGTGTTTTTCAGCTTTGGAGCTTGCAGTAATTAAAGACATGCATCAGTTTTTGACAGCGTTGTTCTGACTCATTGCAACCGTGGGACCCAAAGCGTGACCTGGGTAACCAGGACAACTTCAATCAAACACACAGATGATGTTACACAGCAAGATCACGCTTGTTTCCTGGTGCGTTGTGATTCACTTGTGAACTATGTGTGCCGTTTACTAAGACGCACAGCATCCAAGGTATTTATATCTTTGTTTTGATAGTCTGCCACTTCAATCGTCCGTGCAGCTTTCCACTTCTTAGTTCCGTTTTATGTTTACTTCCATTCTGTTGAGGATGCATACAGGTTGTTATTTTACAGCCTGCTGGATGTGCTGTATTTAACACATGCTTTGAGTCTTCTTTCTAGCGACACTGTGCATGGCATACATACTATAACACACTGACGATTTTTTAATGTGTTTTTCCTACTAGTCAGGCTGTCACCGGTTTTCCAATCATTAAATGACATCAGTATAGAAAACTTCCTGGAGAGATCCAAGCCCTTACTATGACTCTACAGTAAGTCTTTTTCCCCTGTGGCCTAAAGTGTGCACAGGCTGTGGATAGAGGCATTCATGGTTATTTATGGTTACATGAGTAAGTTGTGAAATAGAAACTTTTATAAGCAATATACAGTAGATGCAATAAACAGAGTGGATGAAGTAAATATTCATATTACATCTGGAAAATAAAGTCATTTGGGACTTTGATATGTGCAATGTTCAATTCTCCCTCCCTCACTGCATTCTGACCTAACGTACTAGAAAAAAAAACTGGCGTTCAGTCATCAGGGGTTCCCCTTGGGAGAGCGATGTCATACATTGCAGTTTATGGACAGCCTCTGTCAACTCAAGTTGAATGCACTTTGAGAAAATATTGTTTGAAGAAGGTTTTTTTCAGTTACAATTTTTTGTGTGTGCCTGGTGTTTGTTAGATAGTGAGCTGGCAGTGGCTGTGATCACGGAAGAACAACTAACACTTTGTCAGGAAAAACATTATGTTTTGTACTGGTTGTTACACTATGAAATAAAATATTTGTATTGGCTCTAATAAGGCAGGTCCATCTAAATGAACAGAAAGAAAAACGTTTTTGATTATCAACACACTTCTTTATTGAGTGCCTTCTGTCATCTTTTGTGAGTGGTATAAAGCAATCTTGGTTGCCTCATACATACATACATGTTTCTAGTAGATTAAATTGTTTTGTATCACTAAAACATAACACTAGTAAAGTAGACTGAGCAGGAAGCATAACACTTAGCAGCCAATATTTTGTGCACGCTGTGTATAAGCAGCTATTAATAGACTCAGACAGAAGGAATGCCTGTGTAACATCCTGGCGTTAGCTATTGCTTAAGATACTCAAAGCTACAATACTATGAACGTTTCCCATAAACTTAGTTGCAAAACATTTTATGAACGGGAAAGTTGAAAAAATAGTTAAACTTCAGTGTCAGAAGCCATTTATTGCCATATATGATAGAGGAATTTGACTTGGCGACTTCCTTGGTTGTTGTATGTTAGTACAGAATCTAGCTCATTGCATCATTTACAGTGTTGTTATAGCAGCTATTTAATGCCTACGTGGTATGTGGAGAGAGATTAACGCTGCTATGTCCAAATACACTTTTATGTGACAGCACGCATTTGGCCATTATCTCTCACCCGGTCGGTTAACTACAAGTATCTTCTGGCCTTGTTCTTTCAGCTTGCTGTTTCACACTCAACAACAAAGTGTGTTGAAATCCCAAAGTAACATAAGAACAATTTGGAAAAATCTGCTTAAACTTTTATGCAAAGGCTCTTGAATCTGGAGACTTTTTAAAAACGTATTTAGATAACAAGTCACATCTCAGCTTAGTGGCACCATCTGGTGGTTTGTCTCCCAACAAAGCACACAGATACGGAGTAGAAACAAGCTGAAATTGAGCGCATTCACATATTTTTTATATTTCTCTGCCTTTTGTTTACCTTGTAAGAATCAGTTCAGGCTGTTAAACAGCAGGCAGGGACACACAAAATATATCAATTAATTGGCAATACAGGAAGGATTTTAGAATGTATTTTTTAAATATCCTTTTAGCCTTCAATGCTTAATATGCGATGATGGATTCACTAAGTGAGACGTCTCTGTTTTGTGCATATGGGCAGGATGAAAAAAACAAAAAAAACGACACCATAATGACACAGTGTGGGATGAACAAAACCAAAAGCGAAATCAAAGCACGACATTCTCCAGCAACTAGTTTTCACAGTTACCTCATTTAATCTGTTCTATTTAAAATACACTTTTTTACATCTGAGTTTCTGATTGGTGCCTATTTCTCTGTCTGTGCAGCTACACTCACCATGCTGTTAATTTCATGAAATTGCCAGAAAGAAAATATACTAATTGTGTAAAAATGTCATGGCTCATCATTATGTCTTTTTAAGGTGCACAAGCTCTTCAACACCAGTCCTATAATAACGTCTTGTTAAAAACTACAAACTCATTTGGATGGTAAAAATATAATTTTGCTGTGCTGCGGAAAAAAAAAAAAATGATTTGCAAATACCAAACAAAATTTGAAACAAGAAAATAAATGATGGTTTTGAGACAGATTAAAAAAAAACAAACATAAATGAGTCACTGTGGCCATACTTCCACATTATGAAAATGTTTTAATGTATCTAAAGACTAAACAAAGTGAATTAGGAAAGAGAAAAGCATTCCAGAATCTACTTGAACGAGCGTCTGATGAACGTCTGATGTAGCCACAAGAAACTCTAAGAAACTCATATTGTTGACTCTGTGAAACAGATGTACGTGTGTGAAAAGTGAAGGAGACAAGGTGGCTGCAAAGATGATGGAGTGCAGGTCAGGTGATATTGTCATCATCACAATCCAGCAGGGATCTGGTTGCCATGGAGTGTGCATGTGCGGATAGGGGTGGTATTTAGGGAAAGTATCCGTACAATATCGTCATATGTAGGGAATCATTTTAAAATCGTAACAGAATTTTAGTCTCACAACAGGGTTTTGGTGAAGGGTTGAAGTTAGACTGAGGGTTAGGCGTGTAGTGCTTCCAGTCAAGGTTAAACTAGCACAGGCCCCCAGGGAATACATGTGTGCCCATGTGTTGTGTAAGGTGGGGGGTTTACAAGAGACACATGGTTGCCATGGATGACCTTCTAAGAGAGACGCCCACATGCAAACAGCCGCAGAATTGGGAACTGCAGGCTACATCAGTCACATAAAGACATCTACAGTGCAACACCATGGGCCTTTGCTATAAACCTAAAAGCACGAAAAAAAACAAAAAAACTGTGACTATCTAAATGTGCATGTGCGCATGAAACGTGCGAGACAACTCCCAACCACTTCCTACCAACCACCGCCTGAAGATGGCGCTCCATGCCCTTTTGTGACTCCTATGGTGCGCGCGCACGCATGTGCGTGAGCGAGTGCGAGAAGCGAGACAGAGGGAGCTGCTGTCTGCCGACTCTCCGGCGGTGTTGCCTCCCCGTCGCTGCAGTGCTTCTTTTTTTGCAGGCTCTCCCGCCTCTTCCCGTCCCTCTTGTCTTGAATTGTTCCATCTCTCTCGCTTCCCATCGCTTCGTCTGCTTCCGCCACCCGTCCCCTCCACATCCTGCTCCTCCACCCTCGCGGATGCCTCAACCTCGCACCCCCGTCCCAGGATCCAGGCAAAGGATCGCCATCCCCAGCGTGTCCGGACGCAGCGAAAAGGCGCACCGCTCCGTTGTGATCTGATCCGTGCACATTGCGGTTTGACTTGAAGGGGAGAGAGAGAGAACGAGAGGGGGAGAGAGAGGGGGAGAAGCGGACCAGGGGGACCAGGGGCAGAAGAGGGAAACGAGGGGAACCCGCCCGCTGACAGTGGCCAGGATCACACTTCGGTAAGTCATCGCGTTATTTGACAGGGGTTCCTGGCTCCTGTGTTTGTTGTCGGTCGTCGTTGCAAAAAGTGGCACGTGGTTTTGAACAAACAAGAAATCTGAAAGTGACCTTTTGATCATTCACGGAAGGGGTTTTTGGGGCAAACTGCCGGGTTTCACGACGACGCCGCGAAGTCCGGCGCCCGACTGCGCGCGGATTAGTGGACACACCGCAGATATTTGGCTCCATTTGACTGCTGACCCAAATTCACCACAGGCTGTGCGTAAAAGTGCTTCGGGTGCGTGGAAAGCACCGTGTAAACAAAATGGGTTGCTCTTACCCGACCGGTGATGGTTGTTTCCATTCCTTCGTTTCCAGAAGTTAAATTGTTATATTTGTTCATAATACTATGTAATAATAAATATGATTTGGTGTCGGGCCAAACATGTGCCTCAGGTGTTATATTATATTTCTGTCCATAAAGGTGCTCTAGCAGGAGAAGTGATACCAGTACAATAGTGTGGGTAAGACTCCACGCCATCCCCACAACTGTGCTCCAGCTTTGATCAATAGACGTTTGCAGGAGGGGGGATTCTGCGCTGGCAGTTTGTCAAGGGCGTACAGTATATCCAGCTGATGATGTGGAGGAGGAGAAGAGGAGGAGGAGGAGGAGGAGGAGGAGGAGGAGGAGGAGGAGGAAGGGGAGGAAAGGGAGGGTTGAGGGGGGCTGCTGCTGTTAGGCATAGTGGGGGTACATGTTCAGCCTAGGGCGCGTCAGCACTTGTGCAGGTGCATGATGGGCGGCAGAGGCACGGAGCCGGAAAGAGTTATATCACATTACATCAATTTGTCTTTTGGTGGGTGTTGCTTCAAAACTATCCAGAGGTAAGCAGCCTAAACAAGGAGAATACAATCCCCCTCAACCTGACCACAAGTCTGGGAAAAAAAGAGACCTGTCACACAACATGTCCTCCACTCCATCACACATCTCCAAGAACTTCAATACATTACATGTTTTTATTTCATGTTGTTCCAGGATAAATAGCATTATAAAAGATCTATCACTGTGGGAACCGTCTGAACTGTTCTTGGGCAATCTCTGTCTCCCTCAGACGCACACGCACACACACGTGCACACACGCACACTCTCAAAACCCTCTCTTAATTTTCCTAAAGATTGGCTTCTTTTATGTCCAGTGAACGTCTCCAGTGGGCATGAAAAGCCTCGCCCTTCATCGCGGACACAGATTAAGCTAATTCACACAGCAGCCCCGGCCTAATGCCTAATCACTATGCTGTGCCTGCAGAACAGAACAGTCCTTTATACCGAGGTTGCAGAGAAAGACAGAGAGACAGAGAGAGAGAGAGAGCGAAAGGGGGAAAGCTAGCCGCCGGGGCCTATTGATCGGACCGAGGGGCTCCTGGCCGGCGTCCAGGCGGGATGGAGTGCTGACGACAGTCCAAATAGCTGCCGGGATGAGCTGCTAGTGCTGGTGGAGGGAGGGAAGAGTTTGAATCATAGGCGGGGATCCAAAAAATACAGCTGTTGTAATTACTAGATACAAAATGATTTTTCAATCGAGAGCAAACGCGTCGAGCGGTTTGGCGTCGATGGCGTGACAGATCAAGCACCAGTCGGTGACTGTCACACCATGTCATGTCTCACCGTGCTGTCGGCCACGACACGGGAAATGAGCAGAGATGGAGATCAAGAGAGGTTTGAACTGCCCGTCCTAAAGTCTGCTTTCATGTCTGGATGCTTTGCTGATATTTTGCCGAAAAGCATCTCTGGTGGCTGCGAAGTAGCTCCTTTCAGCGTGTACGGGTAAGGCTTCGACAGTAAGTGGGGTATAGGGACTTTTAATGATCGCCAAATGTCAGTAATTAGATCTTCTGATTTGACTATGTTTACTATTTGATCATATAACGTATAACACGTCCAGGGATTCTTTTCTATATAGAAGTATGACCCTCGACCTTGGACAAGGCCAAAAAGATCCTCCCCATTGTGTCACGCTGTACATTTAGAATTTTAACAGCAATGATACACCCCACTTACCTGTTGGAATACATTCTGATTCAGTAATGACATTATGATGATAATGACTTTCCAATAGCGCATTGTTTACATTTGTTTGTGAGAACCTAAACATTGGGTTAGATGACTTTTTTTTTTTCTACTGAGGATTCAATGCTGAATATGGCCCCTATTTGAGGTTTGACACAAGCACAGATCTGATGTCAATATGAGTTACTGGCTAATAGGAATTTCAGCTCTACTTATCAAGTTTTCTCATAAAACACACAGAAAGAGGTATTTTCTGTAATGGACACTTATCTATATAAATTATTCTTTCAATATTATGACTATAACCTGAAAGAAAAATACCAAACGGACCATAGATACATGTAGAATATGAAACATTCAAGTAGAGCAAATGCATCGCTTTCAACACTTCAATATCCTTAAGCTCTGTTATGTGCTGTATGTTTTTTGTCTTCCATGCCTTCACAATAATACAATATGAATGGCCCCCAGGCAACTGGCTGACGTCTGAGCCATACATGGCGACTGCATTGATTGCAGATTCATGGCCACAAGGGAGGCGCTAACCTCAGTGTGCTCATCAATCGGTCGACTTGATGCCCACGTCAGGGACTGGGCTCTTATGAGCTTGTTTAATGACATACACAATACTGATGTGCCACTGCTAGTGGACACATTTACAATACCCCCATTACTGTGGAATTGGTACAAGATTACATACATGTTACGCACCATTAAACCTGTAATATCACTTTCCTTTCCTTCGAGGGTGCTGTCCAGTGCACTCAACATAGGTATCTTACAGGGATGTCCAGGTAATGGTCTAAATGTTATCCTTCTGTGCTCAAGTGTGTCCGTGTGAGGAGGTCCTGAAGTAGTCTTAAGTATCATTGCTTTCTTTACTATTATTTACCAGAGTTGGTCTATGAACCTTCCTGATTTCTTGTTTTATGCCCAGCAGCTTTGAAGTGAAGTACTGGACTAGTAGCCTCAACCCTATGTTTCTACAGTAGCCAAGGACAAAACCAATCCAATGCTAGCTTTAGAGAAAGCCTTTTGATCTTGATGTTAACTGAGCGCATATGAGAAACCGGAGCATCTCTTCTTTACCTTTGACCAGCGGAACCCATGGGTTAAGCATGATTGAAGTGGCTTCATGTCACCCACTCACTCTGGTGTATTTATTGGGGGATCTCTTTGTTCAACCAAAAGGTCCAGAGTCAAGGCCTCATTTTTATCACTTGAGTGTCCTTGAGCAGGATATACTGTAGATACCCATGCAGTTTAGATGGTGGTTTGCTGCTGACCTTTTGGCCTTTTTGGGAGGAAGGGGAAACAATGACAAATGTTCCTGATGGGGGATCAGCTGAACAAGATACAGTTTACCAATAAAGGGGGACTCATGGGAATAGCACTTAGAATGCTGATCTTTTTAAAACCGTACAGACCAGCTTTCTGAATATATGACTTGATTTTTTTTCTTCATGTTTACAGCACCATGTTGCATCCTCACCATCTGCTGACCTTCACATCAAATCCATAAAGATGGTGAAAAAGATCTTTAGCTTAGAGGTGGAAGAAGCGGACGGCGTTTCGCAGCCCTGTGCTGGTTCATGCGACTGGCTTCTTTTGTCAGTTTACACCTGTTACACTTCACATTACATTGGATCAAAAAGGCTGAGTTAAAGCCAATATGTGAGAATATGAATTTACTTATTGCTCATTATTTTCTACATCAAGGCAGTTGTTGATATTTCCCCCATTAATCTGTTGGGTAGCTTAATGGCATCATCAACAAAAGTACAGTTTAGCAGTTTGGAATTCAGCTTACTTAAGTCTCCCTGAGTGGTTAATCTTCCCATCAGTAATCAATCACACTCCTCCTTCTTTCACTGCAGAAGAAAATAATGAGAGAAAGTAAACCACCTCTTCAAACTCGCTTTCATATGCAAAGCCCTTACATGACTCATTCTCCAGTTTTGTCAAGTTCTATTTTTTTAAATGTATCAATTAATTTTTTTTAGTGTTTTTTGTCTCTCTTATCTGTACATTTTACCGTACTTAATCATATATTTTTTATATATAATATATAATTATATTTAAATTGAAAAAGCGTCTTTGAGTACCAAGAAAAGCGCTTTAAATAACAAAAGTATTATTATTATTGTTATTAATAACAATTTCCAGCTTTAACTGCTTTTGTCTTTTAAGGCTTGATTTTCACTGATGGGCTCATAGTACTGTGTAGTGTATATTGTAGCGATAAATGGGAGATAAATGAGAGCAAGACAAGCGCGAGGAGACAGAAAGACGACAGACGGAGAGAAAGAGTGGAGGTAGCGATGTGTCAGGCTTGGAATGAGTCCAGCAAGGCGGCAAAGTCTGTGTGTGTGTGTGTGTGTGTGTGTGTCTGTCTGTGTGTGTGTGTGAGTGAACGACAGACATAAAGAAAGGGATGTGTCTGGATGCCTACCATTGTGCTTCAGTTCCTGACTCTCCTCTTGTCTTCTAATGAGCTCACTGCAGATGGGACTCCCTCTATCAGCTTAGTGGAAAACAAAGAAATACAAAGAAAAAGGAAAGTAAATTATGTGAAATAAAATTTCACATAAAACATGATGAAAGGGAAGGGGTGAAGATTGCAGGAGAAGAAGAGAAGAGGAACTTTCCAGGAAGGGATGATAACAGATGGAAGACCAGGTGTTAATGAAGAGCTATCACCATAGCTTAGGGGAGTCAGACGGGTTGGTGACCAGTGACGAGAGGAAGAAGCAGAAAATGCTGAGTGAAGAAGAGACAGAAGGGGTGTGAAACTTAAACATATTAAACCCTAATGGTATGTGTTCAGAGCAGGCCAAACGGTGAGAGCAGCGCCTCTGTGTTTGCCTAGCCATGACATCACCTCTGCGCCCGCCCCACTGTACTTGCTAAGCCAAATTAATAATGGGCTCAGCTTGCCAGTTCTGCCGGAGGTAATTGAGCATCAAAGAGAAGCCATAGCTGGAGCACAGATCATCGTGATTTCCCAGAGCGGAATTGTAGCCGTAGAGTTGACTTTTGCAGTGTATGACTGTGCAAGTGGGCCTGCATGTTTATGGCTGTGATTAAGTCCTTTATTTGCCATTAATCATGGGAACTGTGCAGATTGGGACGAGGGAGGGGGGGGGGGGGTATCTACGTCTACCTGTTCATTCCTGATTCCTGATTATGGCCTGAAACATGGAATCGTGATCTTTACGCTCGCTGAACTTGCACTCTGGCCCTCCACTTGTGAGAAGTAATTAGACAGCGCTCGACATGCCTCACCGGTCTGTCCAAAAAATCTCTAAGAAGCGATATGCAACAAGAGCCTGATGCATTTGAGAGAGCGAGAGAGAGAGCGAGAGAGAGAGGAAAAGAGTGGAGGTAGCGATGCATCAGGGTTGGAATGAGTCCAGCAAGGCGGCAAAGTCTGTGTGTGTGAGAGAGAGAGAGCGAGCGAGGTAATGACATGTTGCGCGGCAGGTAGCGGGGAGGAATATTGTTGTTGGCTTTGTACAGTCTGTTTACATAGTATATATAGTATCTTTTTGTCTGGTCAAGTGGGAAATAACATGTTTGATGGGATATGAACACCTGCTCCTGTGTGTGTGGCTGTGGGCCAGTGTGTGTGTGTGTGTTTATTTCTTGTCTGTTCTGTTAACGTGCACATCCCGGCCTCTCTCTGTCAACACAGGGACAGACATTGTCATTGATGGGTAGCGCGTGAAACCAGGCCAAGCTTTTATCATCCAACAGCAGGGTTACAGAGCCGTCCCCTTGCACACCTAAGCTTTACTGCTGCTTTCATTGATTTAAGCTTTTAGAATAAAAATACAGTTTTCAACTGATTTCATCTCTGCTAATGTTCAAATATATTCCATCTGAAACCATGTTAAGCTATCTTAATCAACATTGTAAAAAAATAATTAGTACTGTAATTTTAAATCACATCTTTATCGTTATTCAGGATTTTTTCAAGTCTAGATGGTTCACAAGCTGTCTGTATTGGCCATCCTTATTTTTGAAGAGAACATTTGCCTACATTAAAACATTAGTGTACAAGGCTTGCTTTGGATTTTATAAATAAAGCTGTGTAATAATGTGTAATGGTGATAATACACCATTTAAAGGGTTAGGTCCTCCCATATAAAAAATGTACATGTTTACTTTTAAATGTAGTGTTATTTATCACTCTAGATTGTTTTGGCGTTGCCAAATTGTTCAGAAATATCGGTCGTTGATAAGTCAGCCTTCTCTCCAATATATTGCGACTATTATGTACATTGCGGGTCCCTTCAATGGTATTGTCTCCATACATTCTCCACCCTTAGAATAAGTTATTCTATCAAATGTATTTTCATTCAAATGCAGGTAATCTAAAGTCTAGTGAAAGAATCTGATTGGCCACGTGTGACTCCAAAACTAAGACACTCAACATGCTGAGGGTTATGTGAAAAATACCTCCGTTATTCTTCAAAATAGATGTTTTTATTTATAACTATTTACTCTTTGTTTATCTCACTCACAAGATCTTTGGTAATCCTTGATCCTTGACACACACACACACACACACACACACACACACACACACACACACACACACACACACACACACACACACACACACACACACACACACACACACACACAGCGGTATTTTATCTTAAAAGCTTGAGGCCAGCCAAGTGGTATAAATGCTAGGCCAGATGCCTGCGGTCGGATCAGCAGACGGGCCATCGGCGGCACACACCGATCCTTATCAGCTGTGTATTGCTATGGCTACTTCCACCTGTCAATCAATGCTCCCTCACATCCACATAAAAGGAATTAATGGAAATGACGGGAACGACACAGACCGAAAGAGATAAGGATCAGACCAATAATGGTTCGAGCCACCATATTGTATGTTGCCATGGTGTGTGTCAGTGTGTGTCAGTGAGAGTGTGAGGGATTTGTTTGAATTCGTGTCGGCCTCGATTGACGGCTGAACAAAGAGGAGCGTATAGTGACTAGAGACTGACATCCGAAAGGAACAGGGCGAGGCGAGTGGGAGACGAGACAGAAGGCGAGAGGTGTTGCCAATGTCAGAGGCAAGCGACCTGCTCCATGAACCCGCTCCATGAACCCGCTCCATGAACCCGCTCCCTGAACACACTCCATGAACACGCTCCATGAACCCGCTCCATGAACCCGCTCCATGAACCCGCTCCCTGAACCCACTCCATGAACCCGCTCCCTGAACCCGCTACATAAACCCGCTCCATGAACCCGCTCCATGAACCCGCTCCATAAACCCGCTCCATAAACCCGCTCCATGAACCCGCTCCCTGAACCCGCTACATAAACCCGCTCCATGAACCCGCTCCCTGAACCCGCTACATAAACCCGCTCCATGAACCCGCTCCATGAACCCGCTCCATAAACCCGCTCCATAAACCCGCTCCATGAACCCGCTCCCTGAACCCGCTACATAAACCCGCTCCATGAACGCGCTCCATGAACCCGCTCCATGAACCCGCTCTGCGAACCTGCTCCATAAACCCGCTCCCTGAACCCGCTCCATAAACCCGCTCCATAAACCCGCTCCATGAACCCGCTCCATGAACCCGCTCCATAAACCTGCTCCATAAACCCGCTCCATGAACCCGCTCCCTGAACCCGCTACATAAACCCGCTCCATGAACCCGCTCCATGAACCCGCTCCCTGAACCCGCAGCAGCCACCTGAAGGGAAACCGACCCCAGAGGACGATTCGTACGCCAGGATTTAGCCGTGAGATCTTTTTCGGAGAAGAGGGGCGGCTGAAATAATGTTCTGACCACGGGGCTTTTTATTAGGCAGTTTATTGATGTGAGTTGACACTGGAGAGCTGCATCCTTGGCCGGGCCCCCTCTCCTGCCGCTCGCATTATTCGATTTCATTTCACAGTCCCTGCGCTGACGAGGGCTGCTTTTCTGTCTAGCTGCACGTTGTGCTTATTCCAGTAAAGCTTGTGTCAGTTTAAGATGTATGCGCTCTGCCTTAATATTCTGCTTCTATTGTTTTTTTTTCTTTACCTATGCCCAGTTCCTCCCGAGGCATGTTTTGTTATGCAGCGCGTCTGACAACTAAATCCTTTCTTTTAACATAACAGGTTTTTCCTTCTGTCGGGTGTGTTCAGATTAAAACACAAGTGGAAGTCCTGTGGATGGCTCCGCTGCAGAGAACCGCAGCAACATGGAGCTATTCTGTAAAAAATAATCAAGATGAAGATGCATGTTGTGTGTGAAGCTGGTGGTGGGCCTTGAATTATATATAAAAAGACATGAGGAAGAGGAATGCCTCATGCTAAGATCTGTAAGCATGCAGCGAATGCTGAAGATACAGTACTTTGTAATGATGTAAGTTCAACAAGCTGGATGTTGGGTAAATATATATTTATCTTATTTCAAGCAAAGCGGCGTCCTGTCAGGTGCCAATGAGGAAACATTGTTATTTCTAATATTACTAATATTCTTTTTATATTAGCTATCATTTTAATATTCTATAACTTTTAGGCCGTTAAATGTGTTTGAATATTTAACTTTGTCCCTTCATCTTGTGTCTCGGGTGATGCTAAATATATCACAAACTGTTAAACTGCATACATCAAGTATCACAGTCAAGATTCAAATAAATCCTTGAAATGCAAATGTATACTGTTATTATCTCTCAATAACTCCACATGTAATTCTGCGTGGTTTGGTGAGTCTTTAAATATTCAAAGGCCAACAGGAGATCACTATTCCGAAAGAAAATGTTTTTGGACGTCCTTTCCTCTGACGTGTTAACGCTGATCAACTGTTATTCGCTTTGATAGCTGGGAAAACTTTAGATGGAGTTTGTGTGGAGATGTGTTGGTGTTATATTTCCTTCTTTGTTACAATATTGATATTCAGATTTTGTAGTCATTATTAAAGTCATTATTTTCTTCCTCTGTAATGTATTTATTAGTTACATTTTCTCTACATACAATCATCACGTCTGTGGTTACTCGACTAGCATCGGCAGGCCTCATAGACAGGATTCCATGTTACCTGCTCATTGTCTGTGACTTCTCCTGCATGGTGATGCTGCACAGATCCCAACTGTGGCGAGGATCTGGCACTGCACATTCATTTCACTCATCTGTCTTCTGTAGCTTGCATCTGTTATGTATAATTCATCAAGCAACTCTCTGTTGATCTCCGCATATGAATTGACTTAGATATTGGGCAGCTCATGCATTTCTAACAGCGTATATACAACAGTGGCACCACAGAAGTACATCAGCAGCTCCTCTGTCTCTCTTTTCCAGAGAGCACAAAAAACATTTTGTGTTCTGGAATGTTTTAAATTGTGGGTAAAAAGGAAATGAATGAGAAAAAAATATATATACCCAAAGGCTCTTAATGAGATTTTCCCAAAGCCAAGCCACCCCTCGCTGTTTTGCATCCCAATTATGGCTGGAATCTGCTGGGTCCATTGAAGATATTTGCAGTACTGTCTCTTAGCAGCAGAAAAAGGGCTGCCTTGTGATCACAGTTTGATTCTACAGGCTGATGCAACGCAAAATGACCAAGAGAAGGTTATAAAATTACAGACCAAAAACTAAATGATTTAAAAGTAACAAAGTGACGGGTACCTGTTATTTTCCACTGCCGTCTGGTATTTAACTAGTTCTGTCAATTACGGTTCATTTAATTCATTCATACAGATTGTGTCATATCTGCAATGTGTAACTTTGCTCATTTTAAGGCTGAAGTTATATTTGCTGAACTTTTTAGGCAAAACAAACAAATGCTGTTCTCACATGACAAAATGCTACAATCGTTTTCAAAGACGAGATACCCCTTGCTGTTGTTTGGGCCAATTAGTCTCTAAATCTGCCGGCTCCAGGCTTGTGCTTAAGATTTGTTGTGAAAGTCCTTATTTGTCAGAGAAAGAAGCCTATGAAAGGGATTGAGAAACAACACTCGCAGATTCCCAGAAATGCACAGTAACTGCAGAAATCCCACACACACACACAGACACACACATACACACACACACCATCTCTGTCACTTATCTCTCTTCCCCCTGGCTTTCTCTCTGACAACTGCAGATAGACAAGAAGACACTTATTCTAAAACCGAGAGACAAACAATTGAGGACGTAGGCTAGAGTTGCAACACAAATCCACTTTCCAACCAGGGAATTGTGCACTCACTCACAAACACGCAAGCTGCAGACCATAATGAGCCACTGCCAGAAAACTATAGAGGTGGAAGGCTTGAGTTGGTATACCCCTGCTGCACTGCTACTAGTTTGCTCATGTGATATTAATCAAACCCATTTTACCTGCACGCTAGACATGGAGCGATATGTTTTTCTCAGTGTGTCTCTGCAAAGGGACCTTTGGCTTGGAGACGTTTTTATACTGAAATGGACGATACGGGTCTAACCCAAAGATCTTGATTTTGCAGAAAGAGCATGCGAAGCTGGGGATTACATTTATTAGAGACAGTTACCTTATCTTCATCCTCATTTCTGCTAGATAGTTAATATTAGAGTTTCCACATTTAAAAGGTCACATTTATATTACTTATTATGATTTTTCTCTTTATGGCATTTACCGTTTTAAAATCCCATAGTGTGCTGGGTCAGAAATAGGTCTCATTATGTTCACCAGCATTTTGCTGCACCGCTCTTGAGAAGGTCAGAGGTCAGACTTAGCTAAAGGACAGTTTCTCATGGGCTGGGAGGCATTCATTCTCAAATCAAATACACTTCACATGTGTGAATACGTAATTATTAGAGGGCTTGAACACCTACTGTATAATTTAAGTTGAAAGAGATTTTCCAAAATCACCTGAATTCCTTTTGTCCTTTACCTTTTCTCAGCAGGTACTACACGTGTGCATTTTTAAGGAAATTGTTTTGTCTTTACAAAAGGATAAAGACATGTTTTACCTATTTTAAATCGGTTATATTAAAAGAAAAAGTAAATGGAACATTGTTTTTAACATTTTTGTGTTGAATAATGTGGGATCAAGAGGTTTAACAAAACTAATGACACAGCAGGTGTGTGTGTGGGAGGTGGGGTTTTGGGGGGGGGGGGGAGTTAGATCCCTTCAAGTGTTTCAAAGTGTTACATCATCTCCGGTTCTTCTCCCAAGAATGTGCCAGTATTGCAACAAAACCTGTTAATTAATCTCCCTTCCATTTCGACGGGTCAGTGAAGTAAATTTTATGAACGAGACACAAACTCAAACATTTGATGCAACACGCAGCGGCAAGATGGAAACACATTAATGTACACTTCGATGTGTTGTATACAGTGTACAATGTTCTGCGTGTCCTGCTGTGCGGCGAATTGAATTTCCATCGCTTTTCGGCCAGGCTGTATTACTCTTTCTACCGTTATGCCACATTCGTGAAGACAGCAGGAGACCAGGGAGAGAGAGAGCACAGAGGCCTCCACCCGCCTCCCAGCGGAGGCTCAGCGCCCTCAGCTTCATGCCCAGCTGTGGACGCTCTTTGTGGGCCGACTGGTAGGGGCTCAGTGGAGACGGCACCGTGCTGTTTCCGCCCGAATGTGTACTTGTGTTGCATCCCAACACACACACACACGCATACATAAACACAGTGAATGTATCCCAGTGCACATAGAAAACTTCTGCCTTGTCCTACGTCTTGGCCCCGTATGATACTGCAGGGTATATGGAGGAACAGCAGCAGGTTACCAGCAAGAATCCAGGGTCCTATTGAGGCCCGGTTGTAACCAAGCAATTGTAACTATGATGATAGCCTAGAGATCACCAGCTTATTGCAGGGGTGGAGAAATAATGGGCCAGTGGAAGGAGGGGATTAGACTTTCAGAGGTGTACATCATAATGCAGCAAGAAGAAGCACTGATTGTGTCTGATCAGAGACTTATAGATATTGAATGCTGCTGGAGTGAAATGGGAGTGACTTTTGTGTAGCTTTAGCAGAACATGCTGTCATATATACAAATGTATATACAGTATATATATAGACGTTTTATATACACATATAGACACGTTTTCTCATTCATTTGACTGGTACTGTATTTTATTTTGATTCCTATTTATTTGTTACATTATATTACTTTGTCACATATATTAATAACTATCTATTTATTATGTATGGGCAAGATCTTGTTACCTGTGGCTTAGCTAGGAGGAAACTGATTTATCAATAAAGCTGTATTATTATGACCTCAGGAAAGGGAAATTTAATTTCAACTTACATTTCTTCTGTAGCAGCAGCCTGTCATACATACTAATGAAGGTATGCCATATGGCATGATTTTATATCAGAGTGCCCTGACATTACTCTAATATCTTACTCAAATCAAAATCAATAACGTCATTAAATGGAAAATGGCAAACTCCTAGTTATTGTGTGTTGTCTAGTATTGCTCTATTGACAAGCCGTGGATAACCGAGCAGACAAAGAAATGCATTTGCTCAATGTAACTTAGCAGTAGTTTATTCAGAGCATGTGGTTGCCATTCAAATGCAGCGGAAAAAAGTGTGTGACTCTTTTCAATCTTTTTCTTCTTAGTGACTTTTCATCTGAAGTCATTCAAAACCCGATCTTACATCTTATGATGATATGTCCCCACATTCTAGCAAGGCAGCAAGGCAGCAAGAATAAAATGGCCGCCACAGCTAAAGATCTCAGCCCCTGGGGTCTGCCTTTCCAATGCCTCCCACTTTTTGTTATTTGAAATTTTAGAATCCAAGCTATGTGAGACACATTGGTGAACAAATATATAAGTATGAGTTTTCCTTTTCTCTAAAAGCGCTCAATGAATCTCTCTGTCTCTCTGTCCAATCTATCACCCACACATATGCAGCAGTAGGAAGCCGGAAGGTTAACAACTCACTGAGGTTCCATATGTCTCCTGCAGGAATAGCGGATACTAAAAGGCTGATTGTATCTCAGGCGAATGGAGGAAAAGAAATAGGAAGAATATCCTGAATGCTTTTTTAATGAGGGACAATGGAATAGCAGGTAATCGACTTGACACAGCATCTCAGAAAATCCCATTGCTACCAGTCACTCTGATCATTGCTCTGTTTTTATTTTTTTGCATTATTCCCCACACAATGCATTGGATTTATAATGAATTGAATGTTCCGGCCTGTTTGTGTGTCTTTGTTTTGGTGGTAAGCGTGAGTCCGGATTCAGGCGGAGGATCCTCTAAACCTCGCTCGCTTTATTCAGATCAAGCAGTGCGCTCTATCGTCGGGCTTTCAATTTTCAGGCACGCACGTGTGTCTGTGTGTCACACACACACACACACACACACACACACACACACACACACACACACACACACACACACACACACACACACACACACACACACACACACACACGCAGTCAGACTAACCAGCTGCCCCAAGGCCTTTTGGCTGGTGAAAAGGGACAGAGAGCTCTATTGTTTTCTGCGTGATTCAGTTATTACATAGAGATTAGCACAGTGCAACTCTTTTCCGACACCCAAGGGCTTTGGACCCAAGGAGAGCGAGCACTGAATTGTCTTTTCTCTCTCTCTCTCTCTCTCTCTCTCTCTCTCTCTCTCTTTTTCCGTTTTCTCGTTGGTTCTATCTACCTCTATTTCACTGACAGACACGCGTATACTTGCTCATGATGTTCCGCACTTATTCAGGCATTGCCAAACAAACAGTAGCAATTATTGTTAACACACACACACATAAACATACACAAACAAGCACACACAACGTCATGCATTTGTCTGGAGGAATGTGTTCAGTGGATGATAAGGGTGGGGGGAAGAGGGGGGTGGGCAACAGAACAGAACCTCGAACAGAAATGCCAGAGCAGCAACATTTTTTGTGTACAAACAGCTTTGTGTACACACAAACGCACACACACATTCACATTTTAGACATACAGCATTGTGTTCTTATCATATTGCTGGTAATGGCTTGACAGGCGCTGAATGGCGGGTGTTGCACCGGACAAAAAGATCTTTTAGTGGCACAAATAAAAGACAATTTAGATCCCTATTGATTTGCATTACGAAACAGCGAGCGACATACGTTACAGATGTGGTGTTTGTAGCAGTGGTGTTCCCAGTGCCGAAGATGACTGTCTTCAAAAGAGACGAGACGGCAACAGCACATGAAAGCAATGTGGAGAGAGAAGAGAGCGGCTTGATAAGAGAGCAAAGAAGACCCTCAAACGGATGATAGCGATAACGACAGCAGAAAGGGAAGGGAGGTAGGTTAGATCAGGATGACGTCATAGTGAAAGGACTGAGGCTGCTCAGTCCCAGTGGGATCTCCCTTCCTCTGACAGATCTACGGCATCACGGTGCGATCAAAGACTACCGGCGAGAAGAGTTTCAGCTGCGCACAGCTGGAGGAGCAAAAAAAAACCATCCCAGCCGATCACAGCATTTCTAGCCCACTTTCTACTCTCTCTATGTCTTAGATGCACACACTACACGTACTTAATGAATTGATCAAATGTAAATTCAAGGAACTTATATCTAATACAGCTAGCAGCGGGATCCATTAAATTAATTGAATGGCTGATGCTTGTGATGAGGAATACCTCATTAAAATAAATCTTCCCTTAAATAATTTGTATCCACTGCAAAAAAAAAATTCTGACTCGCAATTGTGACTCAGAAACCTTGAAGAGGTGAGAACAATCAATAACCAAATACACAGCAATCTTCTTTTTGTATTCAGTTGATTTGGTCCTATGGTCGGGCGGGTTTATCACAGTTCTTACGATTGTAGTTCAAGCATTTGTTGAAGCCAGCAGAGGCACTTAGAATTTTTGAAAGCCTTTGATTTAGTCCTGGCTCTTTACTTAGAGGTAATTTAATAGCCATTTCATATAAATGCAGAATAACTTTTGCAACGTGCAATACAGATGGCAGTGTGCACATGTGTATGCACGTTGGTGTTTGTTTGTGTGCCTGTTCGCCTGTCACCTCGTGCATACCATGCATTACATGTCACGGTTGTGAGGGGTTGGACGTTTGTTCCCTCACTTATTTAACTCTCAGGGGTCTCCTCTTCCTTTCAAGCCTCACTGCAGCCTCTGCATTGTGGCTCCATAGGTTTCATACTGTGGCAAGGTGGCAAGGTCTGTAGTCGACAGAAGCCTCTGCAAGGGATGGAAATAATGAATGTCAAAAAGCTACTAGTGGAGTTTCGAAATGTGCATCTTCGGTGATACATCCAAGCTGCTCTGTACCACGGTATACTTCACGCGAATGATCAATGTGCTAAATTGAATGCGACAGATAATTTATCCCTTCAGTGAAATGAGGTGTTAACAGCTGGTAACTGCTATTTGTGTTGCGACTTGCTGGAGATTATCGCCAGAGCTGGTGCCATGTTACCGAGCAAGTATGAGTAAAATTGGGAGGGGCCACTTAATGAATTTACTTCTCCATGCAGGTTTTCCTAGCTAGTTGCCGGATTCAAACTAGCGAGGTAGTGTGTATACATAGTGCACAGACATAGATCTGTTTTTAGTTTATTAAACAGATAACTTTTTAGATACCTGGTGGAGGTTTGTGTGAGTGCATATACAAGCAGATTGCCTTTGAAACTCACATAGGCTCACATCACATGGCCATCGGACTGCAGCAGTCTTTTCTCCCCCTTCCTCCTTTTAATTTCTTCTTTTCTCTCTCTGTTGCTTCCTCCCTTGCCTTATTGTATCCCCTCCCTCTTTGTCTCTTTATCTATCTTTATTGTTTAAAATACTGACCTGTCTGTTTCGATCTCCCACAAGTGCAAAGAAGAAGAAAAACAACATGAATTAATCTCATCATAAAGGAGGCTGAAAGGAGTGCAGAAAACAGATTTATTAAAGCCCAATGTTTGTGTGTAATGATTTAATCGTAAAATTCTCATGAATTCTATTAATATGCAGTATGTTTTCTTTGCTTCTGTATCTCATTCTCCCTTTTAGCCCTGCACGCTTTCATTATATCACAGACCGACTAAGGCCTGCTGCCTCAAAGATAACACCCAACTAAATGTTGGCCCCCACCTCCTTGGAATGCCAATCATAGCTTTATTTACAAGACAGCTTGTGATGACTATTGCAGTCAAGGTTATCACGTGAGCCCAGTATGCCCTCATCGCTCTCTGTCTATGTAACGTCGTACTCTGACCCCCCCCTCGCCGTCCTCCTCCTCCTCCTCTGCGTCTCTTTCAACCACGCTTTCTTTCCACCTGTCTGCGGGGCTGGGAGTGCGCGCCTTCCCGAGCACTAACAGGTTAGCGCTTTCCAAACTCGGATGACAATAGTGCAGAAAAGGGTGAATCGTGACCCTTGAATTACAAGCAGTGAGTGATAACATGCTTGTATTGTACAGAGGAAAGAGGAAACAAAAACAACTCAGGATAGATTAATACCATCTAGTTGTATATGAGTTAATAACAAATAGGAAGTGTGATCCTGAATGACCTTGCTCTGTGCATAGGGCTTTATTCACTATATCAAAGGCAGAGGCTTCTTTTAAATAGCTTTATTTATTTGTATTTTATTTTACCTTTATTTAACCAAATAAAATCCATTGAGATTCTC
Organism: Pungitius pungitius; assembly: GCF_949316345.1. NCBI lineage: Eukaryota > Metazoa > Chordata > Actinopteri > Perciformes > Gasterosteidae > Pungitius > Pungitius pungitius. Next base: position 9,730,408 of record NC_084918.1, on the reverse strand, counting down.
ATTTACAAGGATGACCTGGCCAAGAGGCAGGCACAGTCCACACAAGTGACACAAATGGCTCAGACACAATACAGTATGACAAACACATGTCTAAAAACAACACAGTTAAATTAATAAACATTATGTACAAAAAAAAGGCAGATTACTGGAAGTACTTTGTAAAAAAATGGAAGCGAGAAGTGAGGGCTGGTCAGCAAGTACAGCAGTCAACTATGGCTCGTTGCAGCTTATGTTTGAATATGTTGAGGGAGGTGAGGGCTGTTAGTTTGAGCGTGTTTTGTAATGTGTTCCAGTCATTTGAGGCGGCAAAATGAAAGGAGTTATGACCTCTGTCTCATAAGCATGGGGTAAAAAACCCAATGGGGAAGCAGTGTGTTTCAGCACCGCAGACAGCTCCATAGCTGGTGTCAAGTTATCTTTGGAGCTTTAATATCCATCGTTGGATTCAACAGCCTAAATTTCACTACAGGGTCCCAAAGAGCCAGCCAAAGCACTCTCATTATTAATGTCAATCAGTTTCCCTAATAGCAAGGTTCGCTTTGGAACTAGTCGCCTGCAGCTGTGAAGCCAGACTCTCCTCTCAATTACATTGATGAACTTTCTTTTGAACTGCTTAGGGTGGCTTCAGTCTGAACAAGCCACATTTGGCTGTGCTTTTGGGCAAGGGGGCCCCCTAATGATGCTTAATTTTTTTCATCGGGGCCAGCTGGATCTTGCTAGACCTGAGGCATGGAAATAATATTTCTGACAGAAATACAAACCCACTATCAGATTAAACTGAATGTAATAAGTTCCTGTGTATCTCTGGCAGAAAGAAATCATATATGTAGATTGTTGGAGTAAACATGGAAAGAAAGAAAGAAATAAGTGCAGAAGAAGCTGTTCCAATGGCGACTGTTTAATCAGGATATTTGAAAAGTAAGCACAGCAGAGTCATGGTTTCCATCCTTAGGACTTGTAGCTTCTGGAAATATGCGGGAAAAGTGTTTAAGTTTTACTCATATGAAATGTATATAGAAAACTATGCCATGCTGCCAAGTCCCTCGATCCCCTGCATTCACAAATGTCCAATGGTTTGTAATGCATATTGTTGTGTTCCCTGACAGGGATTCAAGTCCAGGACAATTGTTCTGAGACATAGCGGAAGCTTTTAGTGATTAAATAGCAGTAACAGTGAGAGCCATGAGTAGATTCCCCTCAGGCGGCTGCTAGTTCTTAGCATTAACTCCTCTGTCTTTCTTACAAGACGGACTGTATTTCCATTGCTATAAATGGATTTGGGAATAGCTCACATCATTATATGCATGCGTTTGTGTGCCTCAGGGAATGCATAGTCTCTTAGCATATGAAATAGGTTCATGCTCATGAAATATGCCATTGTAAGTAGTGTGCTTCCTGTTCTGTCACGATACATTTATAATATATGAAAGTTTGGGAACAATCCACACAAACGTATGTACAGCAAGCGAACATATATATGTAAGGAATAGATTATCATCACATGCTCTTTCTTTACAGTAGTGAAGACGGATGTCAATAAACAGAAATAGAGGAGCGGAATGGACTAATGCCTTGCCTTCTGGCTGACAGGCTGACCGATGTTGAGACATGTGATCCTGGGTGATGGTATGTCTCCGAGCTAATACAGCAGCACCGGGCAGCACCACTGAACCATGTCATACGGATCATTCAGTCAGTTAAGTGTGACAAATGCGAATGGGTGGAAAAACTAGCCCAACTTCAAGGTAGCACTCTGCTAAATCAACAATGCATTTTGTACAGGATATACATCTTACTACTATACCCTGTCTCACAAAAGGTCACGTTCATTAAAGGAAAAGCAGATTTCCCCGATGACCCTGACACCTATTGTCTCAAACATAACCTTGTTATAGCTCCTTCCCCTCTCCTCTGTCGAGGAAACAGGTTTGGAGAGTGTCAGGCTGGAAGGAAAAGAGTTTGTTTGTATCCTGTGGGCGTGTGTGTACTTGGCAGCATACTGATTATAAGGAGATTATCAGGTGCACATTGTTCTGACAGGTGTGAAAGGAGTCTGAAAGAGGTGTGAGACAAAAGTTGTCACTCAGGAAAGGAAATGTCTGATCTCAGCCATCTCTCCTACACACTCCTTCTATCTTATTTGTACCCTTTCATCTTCTGTCCAATCTTCAACCCATTTGTCTCCTTATCCAGCTGATCACTTAACCTCTCTGCATCACTTACTCTACTATTTTGTTCACGTTGTCTCCATCCTTGTTGTTGTGAGGCTAACGTTTCTACTTTCTACTTCCTGGCAGTTCCCCGTCTTGGATTTCAGAGGTTAAGGTGGCCTCGCTGCCAATGTGCCTTCCTGGAAGCTCTGATCTTTTGGAGGCTATCCTCTGTCTGTCTGTATGTATGTCTCCTCTGCCCATGCCTCTTCTTTCTATCTTCCTTCTGCCGAAACGAAAGAAAAAAAAACACTTTAGGGAAGAAAGTCTACAAGTTTTTGTGGAAGGAAAAAGTTTGAAGGATTTCTATAGGAACCTCGATTCTCTGGTTTTTCTGACTATTGAAGTAGATATTTCTGACTTTGTATGCAGATGGTTACTACTGCATGTCTTCAAACCCAGCAACCAATCTAGGTCAACCATCTCGCTGCTTCCCAACTGACAGACTGAGCTGTGTGCATACTGTGTATATGCATGTGTGTTTGTGTGTGTGTGCGCACTTCACATTCAGTGCTTCAAGCTAAAAAAACAACAACAGAAAATGAAAACATATTTGCCTTTTCTCCACTAAGAGAAACCTATTGAATATTAATTTTTGCAACAGAGGACTTAAAGTAATACAGTAGAGTACTTCATAGAAATGCTATAGTAGTAATAGCTGGCGGTATCGACTGGAATAATCAATGTTTCTGTCCCAGTGTTGACTGCTAACACTGGGGCTTTTGAAAGTGAGAAAACAGGCCTGAGGCATTATACCACAGTTGTCTGTGAGCAGCATCTTGAATCAGTGCAGCTGCTGGATCCATGAACCACACCCACCTCCAGTCGCACACTTTGCTCTGGTATCGCCTCTTCTGGGGGTTGTCTTTAGTTTGTTTATTTCTCAGAGGGAATATATGCTTGACAAACTGTCAATGTTCATTTTCAAGACATCGGATGGACAATTTTGTACCATTTAGACTGGGACTGCATGCAAACTAAATGCTACAAACCCACCGAATCTTGGGATAATTGTGTGGTACAGTTGTAGATTTGCACAAATTTGTGCACATGCATGCCAATACACTGTGTGTATTTACATACATACTAACAGCAGCCAGTCCAGGTCACAGACAACAATGTACCTTACTTGTGTATGTATGTTCGTATATACAATTTTGTATTGTGTGTGTATATATATATATATATATATATACGCTGTACAAGAATTGCATTTTTCAATGCTGTACAAGGTTTATGAGATCAAAACCAACATGAATGCTATTTGTTGAAACATGAAAATATTTATCCCTTTTTGTATCTCTCACGTCATAACAAACAAGAGAATTCTGTTTCTGCTTGTGGGTGTGTCTGCATATTTAAAAAGGCAGATGTGCTCATCACACAGGCACGCATAGTGAGCTGTGATGTGGTGTGCATGTTCGCATGTATGTTTCTCCACATGAATGTGTCACAAGGGGAATTGCCTCATGGATGTGCAGGACTCAGATGCAGGATTCACAGACGAAGTGTGCTCTTTATTCGAAAAACAGGACAACGTGCACCGACGGAAAGTAACACGGACAATGACGCGACAAAGGACAACTGGCACACAGGGCTTAAATACACAAGGGAGGTGCAGGTGATTGGACACAGGTGGAATCAATCACGCAATCACAAGACAAGGCAGGAAGTGAAGTTAACCCAGGACCACAAGAGACATGAAACTTCAAACTAAAACAGGAAGCGAAGCCAAACCGTGACAGAATGTGCCACACAGCCTCCCCATCTCTTCGCAGGGCTAACTGAATAATGCATTATTCAGAGTTTGATATTAGACTTTACATGGAGGTAAATTGGAGCTATCAATCATCCAAGACATTCATATGTGGCAGACTTTTGGAATCATTTATGAAAAGGCATTACCGGGTTTGGAAATAAGGAGGAATTGACTAGGGAAATTGCGTGTGGGAATTTTAATTATTATATCTGCCTCTTTCAGGCTTTGCCCTTATTCTGATGACATTTGGATTATTAGCCGTATGTTTGGGACAATTATTCATAGAACTTTTGAGGAGGTCGATGAGTTGCAATAAAAAGCCAGAAAGTCAGACAGCTTTTTCAAGTCCAATTTACACGTCTCTCATTTTGAGTTATGGAAACAGCATCACATGAATGTTTGCTCACCTTCCAATTTTCTCAATTTTAATGAAGCAAAATGGTTAACCACAATCAATAGACGGGACTTGGGCCCAGTGGAATACGTCCTTAACAGCTGTGTGGCTGTGCATGTATGGGTCATTGTCTGCGGGTTTAAAGAGAGACCCCATCAGAAATCCTAATTTTTAGAAAGTAGCTTCGCCTCATCAGGTGGTCTAATTTGCCCCAATAGCCTTTGCAGGAGCTATTTTTAAAATATTTGTGTTTTGTAAGTCCCAGTGTATTTGCTCCTGTGAGGCCAATTTAAGCATGTCAAAAGAAAATACTGACTGAATACTGACTAACTGACAGTGCACAACAAGATTTCTCGTGGGTTTTCTTAATAGAGCTGGTCCTCAGAGAGTGAAAGCCCCAGATCAAGGTTTGAGCTCACGAACCAATGCTAAATTCTAACTAGTTCCCGACTTTTAGAAGTGGATATTTGTTTCATACTTATTGATGCCTGAAACAGGCAGCTTTCATGCACAAGTATATATTGTTGATGATGTGTCTGCAAAAGCTAGAACTTACCCAGACACACAAAAGACAGCAGTGAGTCAGAAAACCTGTTTACACTGAAAAAGAAAGTCCTTCAAATCGGCGTATGATTTTACTACTTGTGTATGGCAAGTGGCAGAAGATTTTGATAATAGTTAATAAATTGCCTCTGAGTGTGCCCCAGTCTGCTTTTATATGGCAGACAGAGCGGATGAGGCGCTCCGGACCGACAGCAGAAACGTAGCAGCCGTCCTCTGAATCCCCCTAAAGGTAAACACCGTTAGCCGTGTCAACATGTTTGTGTAGTTTGCACTGTTAGTGCACAGTTAACTTTGAGCTGCCGGCTTACAGTTGCCATGACAGCTGAGCTCACAAAAGGTAAAATAAATGCTGCCGATCTTTTTTCAATCCGTCCTTTAATGCAGTTTGATGCAGCCGCAAAGAAGACGGATACACAGATATAAATTAATAAAAATCCCGAAAAGTTATTTTGTAAAGACCATTAATCAGCTCCTCGGCATTCTTTGACTGAATATAAGATGTTCTCTTCAATGAACTTTCCCCAACCGGCCACAGACGCGTGATTCCTTCCTTGATTGTAGTATTGGCCTTTAGCCAAGGTTAAGAAAACCAGTCTAATCACTAAATGAGTCCTTCTCTGGATCGATTGGATAGCTGCAGCTCTTGAGCAGCTCAGCAAATAATGTTGTGCTGGCTTAAACTAGACCGCAATAGTTGTGAGTTCTCTGTGGGCCACTTGGTTGACAGACTATGCAATATCTTTCTGATGCCACGTTTCTTCCTTCATCATACACGTTGCATTCTATCGATAAAGGTTTGACAGTTTCCGTTTCATTACAGTCTTTTGCACAAAGTAATGATTTGATGAATAAATAAATAGAAAAAGTAAAAGATCACAGAGTAAAAAATAGTTTTGAAATGAATCAAATTATTGTTCAAATGACTTTCTCCTGCAGGAGGACTCAACTACATTTTTACATCCCGAGAGCTTCCTTCGCTTTGTATAGCCATCATACAATTTGTTCAAACCGAGTTACATTCCAAAGCCCTGTTAGTATTTCATCAGTGTCATTTCATGTGAAGGAGAGAACTTTTGACTGTGTCCTCACGCAGACATGCTCAGGGCAATGGCCTCTTTGTAACACAATACTTAGTGTGGACGGAAGAGGAGATCTGATTAAAAGAGACACAGTGAGAAGAAATGGTTGATGTACATTTAGTGATAATTATTCATGCAGTTACAAGTAGAAAACAATCTGACGTCTTGTTTGAATTTCGATTTGCAGATTTTACAGAAGCCTTCAAGAAGAAACATCCATCCATGCTAATTTGAACTGGTCACTCCATTTAGTGAGGAGGCACTAAAATCTTTTTTTTCTCTAACATAAAAGTTCAACATTAATGATCTTCATGTTCAGGGGAAAAGGATCCTTGCAATCCTCTAGCCAGACTTTTAGATGTGAAAAACTGAAAGTTAGAAGAGAAAAGGAGGATAAAAAAAGAAGTCGGGGTCAGACAGGAGAGCAGTGCAGCGAAGCCGAGCCAACAAGCCTTGCACTTCGACAGCCGACGGGTCACATTGTAGAGCGAAAGGACACCTCATTGAACCTCAGAGGAAGGTGTGTGCGTTTATGCGTGTCTGTTTTTGGTGAGCACGCACATGTTTGTGTAAGGTGTGCTCAGGCGGAAGGGGGGCAGGTGTGGAGGCCTGTCGGGTCATGGTGTGAGCATGGGTCAGAGGTGCCCTTCCTGCCAAATCCTATGATTCAAGGTGTGAGTCACCTCTGTGTTCGTACTAACATTTATGTGTTTTTGCATGCGTGTGGAACAGAAGTGCTTTGGATCGGCGTTCTTAACAGCATCCAATTTGACAGGTCATTGCAGGGCGAACACTGGTGTAATTGATTTAATTTATTATGGTCCTTGTCTATTTAGTGTGTCAAAGCCACAAAGCCAGAAAGCACAATATTTGGTCCCGGATCCACCCTGAATGAATTCCTGTGTTTACCCTGCAATGACATGTTACAAAGGTTGCTTTAAAGTGAACCAATTGTGAGCAGACGGTAACATGCTTAACCTTGTAACGATCTGTAATCTAAGACGTTACACCTAATGCCAAAAAATCGTCACTTTGACTCTAAAACCCTGAGACAAAATATCTCCTCCATTTATTACAATGAGCCTTTGGATTGATTTATTAATGATATTTGACTAAATGGTAATGAAGCCTTAAAAAGTATTATTTTCAACCCAAGTTAGAGTCCTGCCGTTAGCTAGACTCAACCTTATTGTCAATTACATATATTATCCATTGAAATAACACCTGTAGCCTTCTAAAAAAGGCCTACCTTATTCATTGTATGCTCTCATGAGCAAACACAATTAAAATATTCATCAAAATACACCCAGATTGATCCCAGTACCAATCCTTTACTTTATCCAGCACAGTACATAAAATGACTGATTGAATGCAAACTACTTACAAATACAAAAAAGAGAATCCGTTATGCAGTCGGTTGATAATGGATTGAAGAAAAACAGATGTATTGACCAGTTATTATGGTATATAATATAATAAGATAATGTTTTGATTACCGTCGTTTGAGTCGTTGTTGAGCCTGAAAATAAAACATGAGCCTGCCAGGAAGGTACAGAAGTAATTTTACTGGTTGCTCCTCTTGTTTACACTTTGTTCTTTAAAGGACCACTGCCAAATGAAACATCAGCCCATCATTCCTACTCAGCTGTGAACTACTCAAATCAACCAGAATATGTAACGATTATGTGTTTCCCCAGAGCTTAAAACATGAGGCTCCTCTTAAGGTTCACCCTGCAGGACGTAACACTTCTATTCAACAGTAACTAACAGTAACCCAGAAACAACACTTGGTTGGCACTGGGATTATCATTGAAGCAGCTAGTTTACTGGGAGCCAATTTAGCTCTTTTCTTAACAAAGCACCTGTGGGGACACTAATCACAGAAGGTTTCCGCTAATAACATCAGATGGCTTTTTCAGGCGATAAATGGTTCACAGTTATGCGTATTGTTGTATGCTGAGGCTCAAATATTTTTCTCTTCTTTTTTTTGTGATTGTGGTGATTCAGACTTTGGCTGTAGGAATTGACTTACCACAATCCCTCACCTCTCGCTTCACAAAAGGTTTCCCAAAAACAATTGTATTCGTCAGTTGTGAATGTGCTCAATATCGCGAGTATATTGTCGGAAAGCCTGGCGATGGGTGTGTGTGATGAGCCAGCTCCTCAGTGTCAGGTGATGCAAAACAGACATTTGGAAAGCTCTAATGAATGAGTTTTTCCTCAGCATGCAGCAGTGTAAAAACAGACAAAACACACGACCAGTCAATGCCGACACAGCGACAAACAGGTTTAACTGATAGCGGCTACATTTCATTTCCGCGTGCCAATGCAGGGTCTGTGGCATTGTGCACACAGGCATGCTGCCATTGCTTACTGACACAGTGAAATGGAGTGAAGCCCTTTAAATGTTATTAGTCACACCTGTGATTTTCCTACAGTGACAAAGGTCTGCGGCGCGCATTTCCAAATACTATGTGTTTGAGCGCTACAGAGTAATAGGATACGTTGCTGAACGGAACCCTAAAAACACCACAGCACGAGACCGAAACTGCCAAAGAGCGAGGGATTCAATTATTGATGGAGCATCGGTTCGTTCGCTGCTTTGCCCGAGGTGTTCCACGGTGATGGTGAGGCGAGTCTTTCCTTCTCCTCTCTGACTCGTGTCTTTGGCTCATTCGAGAGCCTGGCAGTCGTCCAGCTGGTGTGATACGCTCTTTGCTGGGGTTCTGGCTGCTCAGGAGCCAAACTCTGGTGACTCATCTCCACTCAGGAAAGGGAGATGCCAGACACAGTCGTGGTGTTTGAAAATAACCATCTGCGGGCCGTCTCGCTAGCATCTTTTATTTACCGACACCACCCTGTCTGGCCTGCTGTCTGTCTGTTGGCTAGCTGACTGGCTGATGAAGTGACTGGATGTTTGATTTGCAGTCTGTCTGCATCCCTCCCCGACTCTGAAAGCACGACTTGCTAATGGCCCCCATACGCTCAATGTTTATCTTATTAGCTCTATATGACATTTACTGTAAATATGAAGAAAGCCTACTTAAAAGTGTGAAACGCTAATAAAATATATGACTAAATTTGCAGTCCAGACCCATGTGTGCTTTCAGAATAACTAGGTGTAACCAAAGCTAGCCCAGCTTTCGATCTCCCCATCAAACGTGAAAAGTTAAAAGAAAAAAGACTTGAGGCAAATTGCAAAGTAAGAGACTCCATTTTCAAATCCCACTCTCAATCAGTTCATTATTTAGTGTTGCACTGAAGCCTGCGCTGTATTGACAAAATTCCATCCCCACGGTCTCAAAAACTCAGACTTTTTATCTTGATTTCTTTCCCTGTGCTCAGAGAGAAAAAAACAGGTTTCTGCCTTTTGTTGATCATTCAAAACTATTTCAATTAATGACAAAGAAGCGCATTTAAAATGTAATGAATGGTTCCATTTAGAAGAGTCATATGATTCATCTGTCACCTGTAGTGCATCCATTTGTAATGAAGACTTTTAGCGAAGACTAAGGAAATATGCCTTTATACAGCACTGATATGAATGTGTTGCAGTTGGTGAGCTGATGTTTGATGAGGTTTGAAGATCCAAATGTTGAGTCTCACATCTTTGAAATGAACCAGTCAGAGACACGCACCATTTGTCCGCTATCCTGAATAAAATAATTAAAATTGTGATAAGTGGGGCGTCACATTTTAATGAGTCTACCAGGACCCCTATTTGTGAAGTGACATACTGGCAGGGAAACAGGTGAGAAGTGTGATGTGGTGTGTGTTGCAGACTAATTGGTGTATTTGTTTAACCCAGCCTTTGGTATTCAGTGAAGTGAACAGTGGCAGATCTAGAAAGATATTCATGGGGTGGCAAGAGTGTGACACAATTACATCGGAGTCGGAAATATATGTATGCGTATCTAATCTCAAACATTTATCAATATTTATTTTGAAAAGTTCCCAAATAAAGATATTTGAACTCAAACTAACTATTGTAGAACACAAGTAAAGCATTGAATAATAATATCAAAAGGTGTCATGTGAGATCAGAGAATTATGCATGACGAAAGACATAATAAGACCTAAATATTGATTTGGGAACATTTTATTGTATAATTAATCTAAATGAACATGTATGTCCTTACATTGGAAATATCATGAATCAAATACTAATGACTATTAAGACTAATAATAAAACAAACTTTAACAAACCATGTATTTCTGCTGGTGCAGATTGTCAACCTCAAGTCCTTTGCATAAAAAAGGGAGATGGACAGAGGCTGCACAGGCGGTTGCCCCCGTGCAGTGTTATGTCCATTCTTCAAACCAACTTGTTTTTTCCGTACTCTGTCACGCATTGGGCTCACCTAACAGCGGCGGAGGTGATTGGCCTCTTTCAAAAGATTCCCCGCACTTTCACAAACATATTACTGACCATTTTTCAAGCAGCATCTCATGTCTACTGTGGCGAATATGATTACATTACATGTATATTTTCAATGGTGTTGTTGAGCTGGATTAGATCTCACAAGAGCAAAATAAAACAATAGCCCTGTTGTCTGCCTACCTGAGCTGTGATTGCAGCTCTTCTTCCAGGAATGTATCGATGCGTCAGCTTCCGGTTGACATTTTTTCTTTCAGGGCCTTAAAACAGCTGTTGCCTTCGGCCATTATTGTTACACGGCTTCAAACTCCAGCTTCGTCATTGTTCGTCTCTGTGTTGGTTTGTTCTCATTAGCAATGCCGGTGCCGGAGCAGCCTGCGGAGCAGGAGAAGGGGGCCGCGGTTGCCCCCGTGATGCCAGCCTCCAATGGAGACAGATCTGAGACGGAGACAACGTCCTCCATCCTCGCCTCTGTGAAAGAGCAGGTAGGAACCCTCCAATGTGCATGGTGCCCAAACCTGTACAGTGAAGAAGAAAGGTGCTATTTTTATTTATTTTTGCTTTCGTTTGGTTCCTCTTCTCACCCCTCCTAGCCCTTAAAAAGCTCGCCACGAGGAGGTTGTTGCTTGTGGGGGAAAAGACACTTGGCTGCCTTAAAGTAATTAACAAAACCAAAGATTGATTACTGCCAAGGGAATACGGGAGTGTAATGGATTGAAATGATGGAGATGTACAGCTGTAGCCAAGCAGACATAATTGGAAAAGTCATTAAGATTGAGGCAATTACTTGACGTGGGACGTTGGTATGTAGCTGCAGTGCTGCAAGAGGTCACTCAGAGTCGTGCTGCTTTGGGCGTCAAATGTGGCGAGAGGGAAGCAAAGCAGGACGTAGGGACGGCAGAGACGAAAGGGCGTATATGAAGGGAGCAGTGGGTTGGTTTGGTGTGTGTGTGTGTTTGTGTGTGTGTGTGTGTGTGTGTGTGTGTGTGTGTGTGTGTGTGTGTGTGTGTGTGTAAGGAGAGAATTGGGTGCAAGGAAACAATGATTTGAATGTTTTCCATTGGAAGCTTCCCACTAATTCAATTACTGATTTGTGTTTAACCTTGGACTCATTTCTTTGTCTAATGGAATTCGATTCCATTTGGATTTAGCTCATCATCGAGTGCAAAACGTAATTTATCATTTTACCTATCTACATTGACTCTGAAGTTGCCCTTTATTTAATACTGCATAATATTTCATTAATTTACCCTTACTAGCCAAAGGACATCTGCTGATGGGAATTTACCTTTTTTTTTTTTTTGCAAATGGCTTCCATTTGCGTGTTTTATTTTTTTCTTTAACAGATCCTCCCAATGCTCTCACATGAATTACTGAACCATGCAGGGTTTACTTACATGCTCTGGACCAGTTTTGAGCCCGTAGATCCCCCCTCCTGATGGGAGAGTACATTTACTGAGGTTACCGAAAAGGGAACAAATTACAGACATGTAAACACTGTTAAACCCTGTTTTTTTCTACTGTATTCCACTAAAAACTACTCCTTTGAGGAAAGACGATCAGTATTCAAAATGAGATCCTTGTTCAGTCATCAACAGGCAACAGGAATGCCTTTGCATCCTATGTTGTTACAATAAGCCAAAATACTTGATAGCATTTTTCCCCTTTTCTTCTTTAAGTTTCCTGAATCTTTAAACCAGATTTACTTCATTCATCTTTATTGATGAACATCGTACCAATGCAACATTGACAGGTAGGGAAGTGAAACAATAATCATATATGTGACCGAATTGCAATTGCTCTTCCTCAATCGAAATATTTAATTTACTTTAAAAAAATGCCCCGTACAGTCCGCAGTCCGGTTTTTGGAGGCGGCTGCCTCGGTAATATTTCATCCGGCCTCCAGCTCTGACGTGTTTCTTCATGGGAGACACTGCTTTCTTACCAAGGTTGCTCTGAATGTATTTCCGCCATACATCCGCATTGTTGTGGCGTTGTCGCGGTGCTGCATCGCAATTAGTGGAATGTACCACCAAAACTGCCAAAGAAGAAAAATAAGAGCTTTCTGTTTTTGGCTGCACTGCAGAAGCAGAAGCAGTAGAATTATTCAAAATGCTTGTGCACCACAAAAGACCTTACTTACTAACTCAGTAAAAGACAGGGGCTACTGATAATGTTTCAAAATATAAATGACTCGACAGGAATGGATGTTAGATGCACCAATTTTAGAATTGATAATCAAATCAAGAGATCAGTGGGTCAAGAAAATGAATTTCTCCACCAATAGTAGAACTATTAACATGACATTAGTCATATTTTTACTGTCAAGTCCTGTTGTCATCATGTCTCTACACCAGACAGCCCAAAATGAATTTAGTCTAAACGTTATCAAATGAATAATTGCAAACACGTATTTGCTTTTTATCAGGTTTCATTAACCTTTATTTAAACTCAATTGAAACTCTCAAAACATTATTGAATTTCCCCAAATTCCATTATCTGGAAAATATTTTTTTACCCAGATGGTAGAATTTCAAAGGGAGAGAGTTTTCTACAGTCTCCCCCCAACTGCCCTCTGTATAATCATTATTTTTGTCAGCATATCTGTAATATAGAACATATTTCTAAGCAGTGTACAATAGATGCATGATGCAAATGTGAGATGAAAGATTTACTCTATATATAGCTCTTGCATATCCAGTCCAGGTGTGTATGCATGCATGTGTCGTTCTGCAGATTGCTCCAGTAACCCAGCAGGCTTACTCCCTTTGCAGCACATCATCCTGCCGAATACACACCTCTCTCAGCGATTATGTACCATCGAGGATACACACATGGCTTGGATTCTATTTAGTAGATGCCATCTGTCTACTTGAGAATGTGTCTGTGTGTGTGTGTGTGTGTGTGTGTGTGGGTGGGTGGGTGTCTGTGTACGTGTGTTTCTGGTCGTTGGGTAAAAAGTTACGTTTTATATGTTCATGTTTAATAAATTATCGCCAACCAGCCCTGTTAGCCCTGGGGGTCTATTATATTATTTTAAGAATGACATAACTACAAAGATCATCAGTTTTGCAATGAATTAATTTAGTGTTCAGTCAGAATACAGAAAAGATAGCACCAAAGACCGTTTGGGACACCTTTCCTAGGGCTATAAATAGATGTTTTAAAAAAAAAAAGTATGTTTCAAAGTGCCAGAAAATCAACACGTGTTAAACATAATTGCTCTAAATGCTGAATGGAATATGTATATATGTTTTGTTTTTTTCTTAACTCAGAAATTTCCTTCCCTGTGTCGATATTTTGCATCATGGTTAGTGATATGTGTTTATTCACAATGAAGAAAGGAAACACTGCATTGATCAAAAACACAAGGACACAATACCACAGTTACCTTACTTGCAGCTTACTTCAGTTTATGCCATTTTACTTTGAAAAGAAAATAAGCCTTTAGATATTCGACTGCACTGAAGCTTCACCCTTGAGTAAGCTACGCTCAGTCTCAGTCTAAATGGGGGCTGGCGCCAATTTTAACTCACAGAAACATAGCTGATAGACACAGCAAATAACTGTATGAGGTATGAAACCTGGCACTGAGCACCTTACTGACAATCATTCTAGGTTATACAGGACACGCTATTTATCAATCAACTGATCAGAGCTGTTCTTCAACTAAAAAAAACCCAAACATTCATGCATAAGATGACTGAGCTGTCATGCTGCAACTGCCCCACAGAGACTGGCTGCACTGTACTTGCTTAAAAGGAGTGAACTTGAGAAATTTATCTGTTGGATCAAAAGCCCAGTTATACAAGTAATACAATACATCTAAATACATTTTCATCCCTGAAAAATCCCATGCATGTGAATGAAAATGTAAACATCTAGATTGAGCAATAATATATCGCACAACTTAATTGAATGTAATTTATTACAAGCTGTATTTTTTTAGGCCAAGACACCATTTAACATGCTGTTTCTTCTTTTGAACCATGGGCAGATCTAGAAAAAAGACAAACGCAACACATTCTCTAACACGTTCAACAGCCGGAAATGTATTGCTTTTGATGAGTCGAGCTGGGACATCCTCTTCTGCAGCTTGTCCCCTCCACTGGTCCCAAATGCTCCTTTGGGACATGCACTCTTTTAGCTATGCAAATGTTTTGCAGCACATCTGTTGCAAAAACGGTGGTGCATATCCTTTCTCGCCTCCATCCTGATTCCACTGTGGAAGAAGTGGAATAAAATCTATGCAGCAGCTATGCATCGTCCCACAACATTAGCCTCTGATGACCAGTTTAAATGAACCTAAACATAAGCCACACACAGCTGCACTTGAGCACTCAAGAACTCAATGATTGCGGGTGCATATAGCGGGCACAAATTCCATTCATTGTAGCTTTGGAAAATCTAAAATGTGACAGAAGACTTCAGCCAATTACAAGTAATTTAAGAGAGAATGCATACCGTTCATCAGAAATAAAGATGCACATGTCTCTTTGGTGGAAGCCTGAATAAACTGCAGAACATGCCACGGGAACAGTTGTTAGATGTTGCCAATAGTTGAGTTTGCTAAAGCTTTAAATCCCAGTTTGTTATCTCAAAGGCGTTTACGGGCCCTTACATTTACAAAGAGAAGCCCAACGGTAGTTGTCACAGAAAACAACAGTCATCAGGATCACTTAAAAAATAGGGAGGATGAGTGAATTACAAGGCAACTTACTGCATGACAGGTGACGACTGAAACCAGATTCTGTAGTTGTTGTAGAGATTTAGGAGGAGGAGGCTTTCTCTTAAATTCTGCCTATACCCTGGGGTACCACTGAAATTACAAAAGTCAAATCCATTGGCAAATAATCAGGAAGAAATTGAAATAAACAAAGATGGTGGTAACTCTTCCCTTCATTAAAGCAATTCCCTGCTGAAAGGAAAAACAAAAAGTTCTCTAATTAGAAATGCAGCCTCTTGTTACTAATCAAACATTTTCAGGCATAGCTTAACATTGGGCTTTACCCACATTGTATGGCCAGCCTAGGCTTACAACCTGGTTTACCTTTTACTGAACAACTGGATGATGGCTAGTTATGCACCACAGCCATCATCCCATGTATTGCTCATATTTACTAATCTCTCATGTCATTATGCTGTACTATGATATTAACGACACACTGCACACTGTGAGCCACCAGTTAAAAGTCGACAAATGGGTTGAGTTAGACGAATATAGAAAATTGTCCGAAAGCTCGACAGGAAATGTGCCTCATGCTAAATCTCCACAATATCAGTTAAATTTTAACTGGCTTCTTAGATTTTCATATCCAGCAGTTTCTCTGATGCAGTTCAGCCATTTGGGTTTCTTCAGCTACTTTTCACTTTGTTGCATCAGTTCTTGCCTCCGGAGAGCTCCACAGAGACCAATTTAACCGGTGCTGATTTGCAATACAATCTCAGTCTTCTGCATATTTCCATTTAGCTGAAGGTAATGTCCTGCTCTGTTTTTGAAATAAGCCTCTGCAAGTTAACCTTTTCTCTTGCTAAACTATAACCTGCATCTAGTTCATGTTCTGCTTTATCCCCAACTGATGCTGTGATTTAATGATTCTATCATAACGAGTTTAATGAAAGCTGTTATATTTTCTCCCAGCAGCCAATTAATCTTTCTGGAGAAAAATACTCTGGTTTGAAAGAGCTAATGCTTTCTTCATCTGCGCTTTTCATCTTTCCAATTTATTACTTTTCAAATTACATTCCATTATTCATAGATTATGGTCATTTGGTGTTAAGGATTGGTAAACAATGATGCTCTCTCTCTTGAGCCAGAAAACCCCTCTAAACATGAGAAGCAGTCACAGTCCAATCTTTTCAAGGTGTTTGAAAGATTCCGTTTATTTTTCTTAGATCTATACTTCCTGTTAGATTTCAAGACATCAAGACTATCTTCTTAATGAGGTGAAATCATTCTTTCACATTGGTTAGGTAATTATTTTGTGCTTTTCTTTTAGCTTTAAGTTATTTTGGAGGCTCTAGTTGGTTATCCTGCCGTTTTGCATCTTTGCCATGAATCAGTGTTCCTTCTTTTCTTAACATAGCATTATAGACTTTAAGACTTTAAATTTCCACAAAAGGAATCACAAACAAACACCCCTCTAAGTCCTGTGTTTCTCAGAGATTTTGGAAATCGATCATTCAGCATTGGAAGAAAATCTAAAAACAAGTTGCTTTTGTGTGTGTGTTGTTCCTTAGTTGTGAAGCTATTGTATAATAGTTGTACCATTATTTATTAAGGATTTGAGCTTTCGATGTCCATGGAAGGTAAAATCTATGAAACGGAAGAAAACATTTTTTGTTATCATATAATTTAAACATAATATCTAATTTGTGAATTGATTTTTACTGATTATATTATTTTCTACTGAAAAGACGACTAGCGTTTCCAACAGTCAGCTGAAGATCCGGCGCCTTTTATGGGAACTTATCACTTACTGCTTTTGCTGCCATGTTGATGTTTGACGTGTGCCTGGAGGGAGCTTGGGAGAGAAAGCTCAAGGAATCGGTGTTAGTCCTGTACATCATTTACCCAAGTTGATTTGAAAATTAAGTTTACATTTTTATACGTTTTCCCAAACCATGAATTCAAACCAGTTGCTAAAACCGGTTTATCGCTGAGCTTTACTTTCAGTGTTTGCAAAATAAACAGGGAACCCAGCACAAGTTTTTCTCGTGCTGCTGTGGCTCTGAAATGACACATAGCACCTTACAGTTAGAGAGTTCAAAGCTTTTTTGTGTGCTTTCAACCCTTTTCCAGCCCCTCCGTCAGTGGTTTTCAATCTGAAAATTGGGTTCTGTGCCACTTTTACTCTGTGTGTGTCCTCAGTGTCCTTCAAACTGTGTCTCTTTCACTGTGCCTGTGTAGAAACAGATCATTGTGCCAGCAGGGATATATTCTGGTCTCTGTGTGCGAACAGTCTGTTTGTGTGTGTGTGTGTGTGTGTGTGTGACTACACTTATTGAACATATTTAATGTAGAGTAAATGCTCTTCTGTGCCTACAGTATGGCTGTGTATAGGTATATTCCTGCTTGCTTACCTGTCTGTGAGTTTGGGTAAATGATGTGGATGAGTATATCGCAGAGATCTTAGAGATGGTTGTCTGTTTAGTGGGGAGGGAATTGTCAAGCTATAGCAGTAAACACACTCAGCAGGAAAGAATGGGAGGCATGGATGCCTTTTACACACACACACACACACACACACACACACACACACACACACACACACACACACACACACACACACACACACACACACACACACACACACACACACACATACTGATATTGGATTACGCTGTGGAGCCAAACCTGTCTCACTGAAGTGGATCTGTTTTTTTTAACAGTGCTTGGCCATTCATTCAATGGAGAGTGGTGCTGCATGTGCATGTCTTGCAGCGTGTTTCTGCAGCACCCAGAACACCTGCTTCATTCTGATATGTTGATACATGTATGACTCATATTCCCGATGATGAGTGGCCATTAGATGAAGCTAAAAGCTGTCAAGGTGACTTCTAACATTTTTCTTTTCATGCAGGCTTGAGTGGGAGGTTAATCACGGTAGCAGTATCCCCTTGCCATTTACTAACGGATCTGTGGGAGGTGGGGGCAGAAAAGGGTGGTGTTCAGCTGTCTTTCCCGGGCTGTGGCTGGGGAAGAATTATTAATTGGCCCGAAGGCTGTTGTGCTCTTTGGCGCCGTTGTTTTGCGTTGTTTTGTTGTGTTGCCGTGTTGTGTGCATCTGTGCACTTGTGCACAAGTTTGTGTCAGCCAGTGTTGCTGCAATGTTCCATTTAGTCAACATCACCCAGCCAGCACCCCCACTGTACCGTCACCATCATTGTAACTGGCAGCTGGCAGGCTACATGCTACTGCAGCTGCCATGCTCTGGGCCAAAGAGGGATAGAGCAGGAAGACAGAGAGGTTGAGCGAGAGTGATTAGCTGAAACAGGAAAACCTTGAGTTGAGAGAGAGAAGCAGGGTGAGAAGAGGCAAGAAGATGTAAGATAAGACGGGAAAGGACTGAGGGTGCAGGTAGAAGATGCACCGATTCAGAGAATTGTATTGACTGGTGAATGAATTGAATCAGAAGAAGGGAAGAAAACGAGGAAGAGGGGGATGCAGAGACCGAA
Source organism: Pungitius pungitius (assembly GCF_949316345.1). Lineage (NCBI taxonomy): Eukaryota > Metazoa > Chordata > Actinopteri > Perciformes > Gasterosteidae > Pungitius > Pungitius pungitius. Next base: position 9,711,846 of record NC_084918.1, on the reverse strand, counting down.
AAGAGAGAGAGAGAGAGAGCGAGCGCTGAGGTGCAGTGGCAGACATCCAATACCCAGCACTCTGAGACAACTACCAAACCAGACTTGCCAATTACCGTTTGAAGGTCAATCAGTGAAAGGGGAATCACAGCACAATGCTGTTTGCACAGTCGCTGTGGCAGGGATGAATTACCCAACACTGGGACCTTGGGGAAGCGCACCAGGAAACAAATAAAAGAATTCTCGCAGGAAAACCATCCACACAGTGAAAACCTTTACATCAAAGCAGATGGAGAATAAGGGCAGGTGTGTTTACACTAGAGCTTCTTGGAAAACATTCTTCATCAACTGCACTGCTGGTCATTTCATATGTCAGTTGCAGGAAATACCATCTGCTTCTGCTATGGCCCCAGGACCTGGGTACCGATTTCCAACACCTGGATAGAACTCCCTGACGTCAATGAATGAACTCATTATTGATTCCTGACTACATGACCAGAGTAACAAATGCAGCCGTTGTTGTACCGTGGCACATAACACTCTGGTTGTGAGATGTCCTAACCCTCACCCCTCGACTCATGCCAATGTCTGCTGATGAATGAGATTGTCGATGCGAGTTAAATGCATATACAGCAACTTTAAAGAAGAGTAAACTGGGTCAAAAGTTTCCCAATGATGCTCCAACAAGCCCTGACGCCTTATTAATGTGTTCATTTGTTAAGTGTCCACTGACCCCTCCCAGAGTTATACCTGGTCATTTCTGAACGATGCAGAATCCTGTTAAACCAGGAGGAACAATGGCATTGTTAGACAGCAAGTCAAATGAAGCGTGAAATCAATATGTAAAATCCAGCCTCACCCGGGGCATGCTGGGTAATGGAGTGTCAGGAGCGCTTTGGAGCGATTTTAATCACAGAGACCTTGGATTATGCATTCATCAACAGGCGGATCCAGCCAAAACACGGCCACCAGATGTTTGTGGGGCACTATACTGTGAGTGAGTACTTTTTAGATAATTGAAGTAAACTGTGCGTCTACATGCCCGTAGCTGCATGAAACCAAAACCGAGAAGGCTATTTGTGGATCTCTGCTGGAGTTCTGCAGGAGAAGGACTGTGAGATTATGCGTGTGTGATCATGGCTCAGCCACTTATTTCTTGGCCCTCACCCGGGTTCTGTTTCATTGGCCTTTTCGATGTGACAGAGCCCAACTCCGATCCTGCATGTGAAGTACGCAATGTTCCCGCTAATCGCTTTGCAGCCCTCACCGTCCTGCCTTTATACCTCAAAGCCTCACTACCCACTGCATGCAAATTCTACCTGAACCTCATCTCTAACTCAGGCTTTCATTTGCCTGCATGCCAATAAACCTGTTGGCATTATTCTGAATGCTAATATTACAATAGCCAGAGGATCAATGTGCATCTTGAATGCTAATAATATATTAATTTGGAATACCGACAGGTTTCTTTAATTCTCATTCCTTGAACTAAAATGCTCTGTCATGTAGCTGCCAAAAAACACGACCGTTACGGGACGATTCAGGAAAACAACGCTGTGCAAGATTGACTTAAAGTCGGTTTCACTGCATCAATGTTCATTTATCCTTTGTTGTTACTCTGCCTGTCTGTGCTCTCTCCGGGTCTAAAGCGGTACAGCCATGCGTTGTGTTAATGCCGGAGGGAGCGGACACCCTTGGGCTATGAGCAAAATTCTCGGAAACCTGCACCATGATGTGTGAGAAAGGAATTGATTAATTGAACACTTCCGTCAGGGGGCTTTTGTTTACGGGCAACGCCTGTTGTTAAGTGTTGGGGTCGGACACCAGGGGAGATGGAACTGTTGGATAGAGGTGAAAAAAAAGATTGTGGCTAAATCATTCGGTTGCTTCATTGTCCTCTCCCCCATTTTACAAATCCACCACAGACACAGCAGGTGTCGTTGAGGGGGTGTTTGAAGGGTACCTTTCCCACACAGGTTCCATACTGCTCTCCCTTTTTAAGCTTTGTTGATTTTACCACTTTGTGTGGTTAACTACTTCAATGAAGCGGCCGCCCTCCCACTCTGCATTTGAAATTGCTCTGTACTAATGATAGGAACTTATTTTTGTCCCTTAAACAGCTATGGCTGTTCTTTTTTTGGCAGATTTGGCAATTATTTAAACTTGAGTTTGTGTACGACAATTCAAAGATAGACTTGTTCTTTGCACTTGGTGCCACTTCATCTGGTCCTGTAGTCTGGAGGACATGATTAGAAAGCATGAGACGGCCCCATGCGGTTCAGCTTTATCCCTATTTAAGAGGAAATAGGCCTTTCATTCTCCCTCAGTCCCTATTGATCGGAAAATGAGAAAATGGAAAGATTGTGATGGAAAGAGTCATTGAAGAGCTGGGCAGGAAACAAGCTCAGAAAATTTGCACGTATTTATCAGTTCACCAGCATTCTTTGACCTTATTTATCCAGGGAATGCTTGCTGATTGTGACCGTGCACCGAAAACAAAATTACTGTTTGTTATTAAGAATGAATACATCAGGACATTCAGCCCTCTTTAGATTAGCGTAGGGTTCATTTGGACCCCTGGTAGATCTTATGCAGTAAGTGCCATACCAAAGGTAACTATCTAATAAAATATTTGACTTCTTAATGGGGGTGAGAGGTGCTTAAATGCCTAGCTATTTTGGATACCAGTGAGTAGTCACCGCCTCCCCAGCCATGGGATCAATCTGGCTTGTAGGTCCAATGAAGGACCTGCTTTGTGGGTCTTGTCCTTCAGTTGATCCAGCCCCTGCATTGGGACACAAAGTCACCCCTGGGAGTACGCAACAAAGACTACTGGTCTACTGGGGGAGATCAGTAGGCTCATTACTTTTATCCTGTCAAACCTGCTCATTCTTGTGGACCTGTGCTGGATTTGAACTGACTAGATTTACTATCATGGACACTCATGTGGGAATGTGTGATTTTTCCTTTTGGATCTGCAATCAAACTTTATTGACAGACTATTTGGACCCAGTCTCACAAGTGCTGTATGAAGTCAGTGTACTGTCCAGCCAGTCTCTGCCGCACACCACGCTGCAACACACACACTATACGTTCCTTTTCTTTGATCAGGGATTTCTCTTTCCTGACCAGTCACATGTTAAATTAATTAACTGTGAATTAAAATATTTTCTCTTTCAAATATGGGAGATTTTAGTTCTGCACATCTGACATTTGATAAAAACATAATACTGGTAACAAGTTCTGCACCTAACATAGCTTTTGATCTTGTTATCTCCTACATTACTTCTATAAATACCCTTGGTTTTATTTTTAAAAAATGGCAGAAGTAGTTGAAAGGATTGGTATTCTCTGCAGGAGTATATCTTTTGCATTGGCATAGTTCCTTATGAGATACACATGCCTATATTTTCTGGCACATTATAGAGAATTATGTCCTCAGCATATGATGCATAGTGTTCTGCCTACTTTATGCAACACTACATCTCCATATGCTCTTCGGCAAAGTTTATTTTTTGACTTCAGCTATCACGTTCAGTGTAATATGTCACTGCACCACCCTGCACACAGCAGCAGGAAAGCTCAGCTAACAGCCTTGCACGGCACCGTATCCTTCTCCCCTTGGCATTCTAAATAGATAAATTATGATCACACTCCTGTGCAGTTGTCTGGCCGCCAGGGTTGACATATACACTGTAAAGAGAGTGGCTAATGAAGAATGGCTCTGTCAATGGAGTTGTCTCGGAAATAAGGCAGATCACTCCATCTCTCTTTCTCTCTCCCTTGTTCTCAGTCTTTCCAGTTTTTTCGTGCTTTCTTCCTTTATTCCCTTATTGCTCCATTGCATCTGCACCCATCATTCATTCCTGTGTTTCATTCTCTCATTGCACTCTGTCTGTGCGGAATAAATGAGGTTTTGTTGTTGCAAATGCATCATACTCTTTCACCCGCCCCACCACCCCCTACCCACAGTGCTTTGCGACATTTGGAGATGTGCATCTAACCATCTCTAATGAGCCTGCTTGTGTTTGTCACTGTCGTTGTTTTTGTTGGGAAAGTAATTTGCGGTTGCCATAGAAATTGTTTCTGCTAAATGTGCCCATCATTACTTTGTGCTTAAATCAATCATCGGCAGTAGGCTGGAGACGGGAGAGCAAACGGAATTTGATTAATATGATTTGATCCATTAACAACTTGAGGAAACCAGTTATTGGTTGTTTGTTTTTGTATCCAGTATTTTTTTTAACGTAAATTCAGTCCTAAAGTCCCCTAATAGCAAAAGAAGATTGCAATTGCATTTTAAAATAGTTTCAATAATACCCACCAAACCTAGATCTATTCAAATGTATCCTACTTTGACGAGATTGGAAAATGCCCGTCTTGGCTATTCATTCTAAGGCGTGTTCTATTCCCCTGCTCCTCTCTTTAGTGACGGGACATGTCATCATACAGGATTTCCCTTTGAACTATGTTTCTGGACCGATTCTTGAATATTTTAGTGGTAGAAGACGGTGAAACCTCATTTTCTATTTTTTACTCTTCTCTCCAGGCACCTTTTGGGGTGGACATGTCATATTGTCAGTGGGATATGCTCATGGTAGCAGCTCCACTCACTCTGGCCTAAATGTAAATGTCAGTTGAGATGTTATACAACAAAAAGAAAGTCTCCCTGCCTTCTTTTTCTGTCTCCTTTCCTTTTTCTTGCCTTCTCCTGGGTTCGCTCAGATTATTTGACCCTCTTCTGATCCCTCCATCCTTACTCTTTCCCTGGCTGTTCCTGTCTGCCTCTCACTCTGTTTCCCCAATTTATTTGACCTCTCACCCCTTCACTGTTTTCCAATTGCAGTCTCTCTCTCCAGACTCCTTTCCGGGTGGTCTGGTTTTCTCTCTGTTTCCTTTTTTTTTTTTTTTTTTGTTACCTTCTGATTGCCATTTTTGCCCTTTTAAATGGGAATTACTTTTTTTGCAATTGTCTATTTTCCTCCTGCTCTCCATCCGCCTTATGTCGCTGTGTGCCAGTAACTTATCTGTCTTCAGTCAGTTTTTTTGCTTTTACCCCCTTAGCTTGACCTAATATCTATATATTTTTCTTTAATGTCTTGTTTTTGACCCATGAGTTTCTAAAACTTTTCTTAATTTGCTTCCTTGACCTTATCGGACTCATTCTTAACCATCCTCTGGCGCTTTGTCTGTCTCATTTTTTTCTGGTCTCATTTTTTTCTTACACACTTTCTTCTCCCCATTCTCCTTTCACCCGTCTGTCTGTTATCTTTTTTGGGACACCCTTTGTAACCATTCATCTCCATTCCACCATTAGTCTCTTTCACTTATCTTCGTCTTTCTTCTCTGCTGCTCTCTCTGCCTACCGCAGTGCTTTTCTGTCCTTTTTCCTTCTCCTGTTGCTTCCCTCGCCATCCCTCAGGTGGCCTGACTCAAACCTACTTTGCCCCCTCACCTCTTTTGCAATATTGGGTCTAGAAGCCAAGACATATCTCCCTGTCAGTGGAGATTTATTCGCTCACCTTTTGGAGCTCTTGATCACGGTGTGCATCTGTAATCTGCCGCTGAAAGGTGAGGCAGTCGTCCCCGCGCCGGCCTGCATCGGTCCTCCCAGATGGATGGCTGGGGACTGGGTCTGTCAACGTGGCATTAAACATTCAAAACTCGCTCTGCTGATCACTCAAAGTTTGGCAATGCAGCCAACGGTCTTGGGTCTGGAAACCACCGAGGGGAGTAGGCAAACAAGACAGAGAACAAGACAGAGGGAGAGAGAGATAGGTTGTCATGGTGATGCTGACAGAGAGAGGGGATCAATTATCTTACTGTCATTTTCATCGGAAGAGTGTAAAGTTCTTAGTTCTTCCAGGTGCTGGTGCTTGTTGCTTTGGTCTCACCAGGTGGCCCCTGGATTGTCATCAATAAACATCAAAACCAGTTCTTAAAAATGCAATGAGCCATTTAATAAACCTTCGATATCCCAAAAGGCCCGTAGAGTTGATCCATTCGGGCAGAAATGTGTAGACATGCTGGATTGCCCATGCCGAGCCGCTGAGGTGCACTTCTGCCAGAGCCGATCGCAACACAACAACATTTGAAGAAAAAAAAACGTCAGGGAATGATGAGGATGGAGGATGGAGAAATTAGAAAGGAAAAGAAAGACACCTACATAACCCATTCACATTAGGAGCAATGGCCCTGACAAAATGGGTATAAGAGTCATTTTATGTGTTCCAAAATATGTAGAAATGTGTCATTTAGGTAGAAGAAAGTGTCCTCCCACAGCTGTGTTATGAATACAACCAGTCCGGGTTAGGACATATACTGTAGTTCTGAGTATGTTAATTGGCTTTTAGTGCTTTAAATAAAAAGAAAACTACAGCTTTACAATCAGGCAGCTGGCCTTCAGGTAAAATAGTTCTGGTTGACAGAGACTACGTCGCAAACTATTTCTCCAATTTTGTTGGTGTTTTGCAAATCATTCAGAACGAAGGTCTATTTTAGCCAAATGGCATACTTTGCTGTAACTGGAGGTCTGACACTGATCAGCCAATGATGATTAACACCAACCTCGAATTGCCACTGACGTGTTCTCATTGAAACAGCCAATAATGGCCCATAGAGAAAGTAGAGGCAACAACGCTATACACATTTCCTGACGGCGCAAATGACCAGGTGAACACACATTTGAAAGAATCGGCACACTGATTCAGATGTACAGAACAGAGTACAGAACTGTAAAGCCACACATGATCAGCTGTGAACAACCTTGCTGCCATTGATTTCCTTGATGATTGCCACCGAGAACTTAAAGTTGAACTAATTTCCACTTTGACCTTAGTTGCAGCTGACCTTTCAGAGCGAAAAGAGCTGCTGCTGTTTTTGTTGTTGGTACCCTTCGTTGCCCACTTTTTTGTCTTTTTTTTAAAATAAATTGCGTTTTTGATCCATTAAAACGGGTCATTGCACGTGCACAGAAAGTGTCAAAAATAATTAGAGGGTCACAAAGACAGAGGCAAAGGCCCTTTTGAGAGAACAATAGGAAAAAGGTTCAGCATTGAGGAGAGTATCAACTGGGGCTCGGAGGAAGTTGAGAGAGGGACACATCAGGACATGTTGGGATGGGACTAATGTAAGTAGAGATGGCAGTGGTAGATAGAAGAAGAGGGAGAGAGCGTGAGGAACTAAGGGAGGAAGAAACAGGAGAAGAATGACAGAGTGTGACTCAGAAACAGAGACAGAGAGATGGGGCGGAGGTGCAGACCCCGTGGGCTCCACTGGACGAAGGTAAGCCAGCAGACAGCACAATGTGTCACTCCACATTTAGTCAACAACATCGCAAGTTGTTTGCTGCAGGAAGGGAGTTTCTCCCTTTTGTGGCGTGGCCTTAGCTGTTTCAGGTGTTTGTCAATAGCACATGCATGGATGCACTCAGCAACCCATGTTCCCCGCGGATAAACATATGCAGCTTTTTTCATTTCTATATTTTTTTAATCCTCAGTTATGAAAGCTTTATTAGTTGTTTTTTTTCAAAAAGGGAAATGATAGTAATGACATCTGACTGTGTGTGAAATATGTTGCGTGTCTTCTTCCTCTCTCTCTCCCTCGTTTTTTTTTTTACATGGTAAAGACTCTGATTTTTGTGACTTATACACTCCCCCGAGAGTCCTGGCTAACATGCACACTTACGGGAGCTTACACAGGCAGAGTATGCATGCATGCATGCACGCTTCCTCTCTCTCTCTCCCTCCAAACACACTCACACACTGTCTACAAGCCCCATTGATTATATATGGATTATCCCCACCACAAACAGGAGTGAATCCTTTTCATGGACTGTTGCTCCTCTACTGTGGCAAAGCAACATCTGGACTCAGGCATATTTTATCATATTATAATTGGCATCACAAAACCCTGGTAGCCATTGAAGTAACAACAAGCGAAAGGGACTTTTTAACTCTGAAGGAAGACAAGAGCAAAAAGAATTGTGGGTGGAAGGTTAGAAAGTGTGTGAGACAGAAGTGAACGAGGAAGATCAAGAAAGGATCAGTGGAGGAACGGAAGGAAATAAGGCTGGTCGGAATGGAAAGGTGGCAGGAAGTATCAAAGGAAGGAGCTCAGCTCTTGAGATGGATAGAAAGCTGACATACGTGCGACAGAAACCATCTGAATAAAGGAGATAGACGGGTGCATGAAGTATGATGGAGGCAGGGATGACTGCTGGAAGAAAGATGCGAACCAAGAGGAAAATAAGAAGGTAGGAAGCAAACACACACATTGAACTAAAGATCGATAATATAAAAATCGAAAGGGTGTTTGAATACTCCTTTCTAGGTGTAATGATAGACCACAAGCTCAGCTGGAGGCCACAGGTCACTCGTGTACACTCAAAATTGGCACGATGTGTAGGGATACTAGTCAGAGTCAGACATATATTGAATATACAATCACTGCATACACTGTACTGTACACTGTTTGCCCCCTATTTGAGTTACTGTGTGGAAGTGTGGGGTAATACCTACAAAAGCACCCTACAGGCAATATGCACAATTTTAAAAAAAGCAATACGGATAGTTAATAAGGTGGGGTACTATGAACACACAAACACATTATTTCTGAAATTAAATATATTAAAATGTATGGACTTAAAAGATTTTAAAACGTTACAGATTGTATTTAAAGCAAGAAACAGCCTTCTCTCAGGAAACCTTCAAAGTTTGTTTAGCGACAGACTAGGAGACTATAATTTAAGAGGGAGACTGAAACTGAGGCAACCAAAGGTGCACTCTACACTCAAAAGCAGGTGCATATCGGTCTGTGGGGTGAAGTTGTGGAACAACTTACCAGATAAGATCAGAGATTGTAAACATATTGCACAGTTCAAAAAACATCTTAAATTATACACATTAGCCAAATATGAGATCTGTGAAAATATTCAGTGACGGAAATTTAAATTGTTTTTATTTGTGGGTGTGAGTATGCGTGCGTGTGTGAGGGTGAGAGAGTGTGTGTGAGAGAGTGTGTGTATGTATGTATGTATGATATTAATCTCCAAAGTAATATATACAAATTGAGAATATGGATAAGATAGGGGTGGGTATCTATAAGCTTTTGCTTCCCTCTACTCCTTTTCTTGAACAAAAGGTGACTTTTCTAATTTTGTGGTCTATGTTGATTTTTAAATTATTATTTTTTTTAAATGTCTACATGTTCAAGAAATAAAATGCTTCAAATCAAAATCAAATCAAGGTAGCTAAAGTAAAAAAAGCTGTTATTTCCAATTGCACATAGTGTTGAATTTGCTATATAAATCTTCAACTATTACAGAAACAGACAAACAAACAAACAAATACTGACTGCAATCACTTCTGCTATATATTTTCCTTCCTTCCTTCCTTATTAAGTACAGTAATGACTGACGCAAGAGGACACTTGTATTTAAGGTAGAAAAAATATAAAAAAACATTGAACCTTGACGGCTGTGATGATGGGCAGGTCCACGGAGACCCTGACAGCAGATGGAGACCACTATTAAATCCTAGCTGGGACGGGAGTCTGACTGATAAGTACCTACTGTGCAGTATGTGTGACATGCATGTGCTTGGTGACACACTTGAATGGGGGAGGGAGGGGGGGGGGTTCGGGGCCGTGGTGCAGGAAGTCGGGCGCTAGGCAGAAAGACAGCGATTCCAGGTGTCCTTGAGCAAGATACTGAATCCTAAATTGTCCTTGAAGGATGTGCCATGAGTGTGTGAGCGTGCATGAACTAATTATGATGTAGTGTAAAAAACAAACATTTTAGACATTATGTATATGTATATGTGATCAATACATGGAAAATGTGAGTGAGCAACCATTGATCAATGGAATCAATACAGAAGTCAAAAGGAGAAACAATCATGGATCGAGGGATTGAGGACAAGCCGAGATACAGAAAAACAGGATCTGAAAGGATTGCAGATCAAAACACAAGATTAATATGAGTATGATTACATTTTATTTTGACATTTGCTCCCTTGTATTATGTGCAAAGATGTAAAGACACACACACACACACTTACACACGCTCAGACTAACATGATTCTCTATCCCTTATTTTCTTCTCTCATGTCCTCAAGCATTGTGGAGCAAATGCTAAAAGCTAAAGTGCTTTCCATCCAGGTCTTAATTTGATTAAAGAGGCCCTAAAAGGCGGCTCCTGCCACCTAACACCTCCTTACATGCAACCTGGGGCATGGTGGGAAAGTAGAGGTGAGGTCAGTGGTGATCACATCAGTTAACTCCTTAATCAATTTTCGCTCCTTAACGGATGTTTTATACCTCACGTCTGGTAACTGTGGCATTGACCCCCACATGTCGGCTGTTCCGGTTCTGAAGACCTATGAGTACTTCAGATAGAAAAAGAAAAAAAAGCTCAAAAGTCTGCACCTGCTGTCATTGAGGGTGATGGAGCAGCAGAGGGATCATTGTATGGAGCGCTCAGTTTATGTAATTAAACTATTTAAATGTACTATTATCCCCCATAGTCTGCTCAGCCATTATTGTGTGCAGCTGGACTAAATGAATGTACCTTTTTAATCACCACTGTAAAGAATCAACTGTAAAGAATCCCACAATAAATAGACACTTATAATGGAAAACATTTTTGTGTGGCTTGTTGCTTAACCTGGGCAAATATCATTGTATTATAAAGGGCAATAAGCAGAAGTAATGTAGTCTCCTCAAATGTCTATTCATTAAAATCTTGAATTGCAAAATATTATTCACCCTGCTTTGACCTCATCTCTGGAGAGGTCCTTTGGAAATAAGCATTAAAGAAAACAAAAGGGAGAGAAGTACAGCATGCACGAGTCCTCATGTTATGTTGTCCTTACTCTATGTGCAGTTGTTGTGCAAAGCCAAGTTAATGATGGCCAGAGAGAAGTATTTGACGTTGAAGTTAACCATTCGGAGAGATAAATAATAAATAAATGGAGACATTTTCCACCAGGGCAGCAAAAACAATCATGTGGTATTTTTAAACCAGTATCACAGTGGTAGGATATTCCTTGCACATGTATTGCATTGTCATGGCACACTTTTACTTTCCTATATCCGGTATTCCTGTCAACCTCCAGGAGATTCTTCAAAGGCATTACTATGAATCATGATCAAATTTGTTTTTAACTCAGGTCTGACATATCACAAGATATTGGTCCATAGCTCATAAGAACACGCGCAATTAAGCTGAGTCATCGTGAAGCCCTCTCCAAGCTACAGCTTGTACACACCCACAACTCATAGCGACATTTCAATAACCATATCAACGACCTCACTCACACTATGTACACCCGTTCCATGTATCAGCTGCATTGGTTTGCAAAGCGATAACCATTCACAGAGCTGCAAACTCAACCATCCACTCAGAATGAAACAGATTTATTGCCTTGCCTTTTGTTTTTGTCCTTTTTCTTTGTTTTTTTTTTCTCTCACAAAGCTGCATCATGCATGAATGTCACTCTCTGTATTCATGGGGTTTTAGGAAATTACATTTATAAAAATAATAAGGTGTGTAGTAAATGGAAAAAAAACACCTTACCTGTGTGTAAAAGGTTATATCTTAATACATCTTCAGAAGGTTTTTTTTTATGCAGTGTGTATTTGAATTTGTAACTGGGTTCATCACTGCCTACATATGCATACACGTACAGTAGGGAACATTTTGCATTTTATCTACAGTGTATACAGAGAATTGTGTCTTCATTTTGCCATTATTATTTATTTTTCCATTACCCACTCCTGTCCCTCTTCACAGCAGGATAAACTCTCTTCTGTCAGTCTCCACTCCTCCATGTTTTAATTTAGGGAGGCTTTATTATACTACATTTCTTCGCTTCCCAGGCTGACCTGTTTGAACAAACCAGATTGCATAGAGACTGCTTAGGACCAGATTACATTAAGTGGTTTTGCGGCTCACCTTCCCACAAGAGTTTGTCGGATGAGAAGGTGCTCAAACTGTAATTTACCCGAAGGTTCCTGACAGCGTTGATCAATAATGCCGTAATCAATAACCGCCCGTCGCAATACGAGAAGTCATAAAACAAAGGGATTAGATGACACCGGTTTTCGTTTTTCTCTCTACAAGTTGGATCTACTTGAGGACAGGGATGAAGAGGCCAGACGGTTACGATCTACCGTTAGTATTTCATTCCAAATCGCGTTTTATTTTCTTAAGCGGTGTGTGTCAGCCACCCCCAGCTGCCCACCCACCCTTAGCTTTTTCAGATTTGATCATTTACTGTCGGGTCTCCATCAGTAGATCTGGTTTACTCTGAGGCATAGTTAATGGACGAAGCTGACATGCTCAGGGTTTTGTCTCAGCAATGACCTCTAAAAAACCTGTGCACGCTTCAGACCCTATGCTCATCTCAAACGCTCATGTGGGAGACAAGACATCGTGTTAAGGTGCTTCATTTAATTGTGCTTAACAAAAAGACCTTGCTTTTGACAAAATTTCTGAAGGGAAGAAGTCTGGTTTCATACAGTCAGCAATTCAGTATATTTTTTTTTTAGCTTGAAACTTTAGCTCGACGATGTGAAGACGCTCCCTGTGCACGCATCCCTGTGCGAGTAAATGTCTACGTATGAGTGGGTGTGTTTGTGCTCTCCACACCTCTCCAGGGGGAGCACTCAGCAGTCCCTCTCCACTAAAAGTGCTGAGTGTGAGAGATGGTGTCAGATGACAAATCTAAGGGACAAACTGCATCTAAAGCAGACATTCTTTATAGTCCGTCCTTCACCTCTCTCTCTCTCTCTCTCTCCCTCTCTCTTTCTCTCTCTCATGTATCTCAACAGCTCCATCTATATCCTCTTTGTCTCAAAACTCCTCTCTCAATTTTTTTTCATCCCTCCCTTTACTTCTTCTCAGAGTACTAGAAAGACAAAAGCAATGTGATGCTGCTGTGCATCAAAGAGATGACAGTGAGTCATCAACCCCCCCATAATTACTGACAGAGCAATACACAGTGGGTAGCCTTCAACATGAACAACTCTCTCAGTGGGTGACAGCGTTAAAAGGATACTACACAAATACAGTCCTGCACACACATGTACACGTATCAAGAAGTGCACAAACTGGTACACATACTTTGTGTGGAGTGTGATTACACAAATCTTGAACATATGCTATTTAAGACACTGGTTTGGACCAGATTGTCCCAGGCAGACATATTTTCAAACATAGACAAAAATACACAATTTGGAAAAAGATGAAAAAACAGAGAGTTCCACATTTTTTATCATTCTCCCACCGTTGACCTCCCTTCCCTCCTCCCAACAGCTCCGTCTAGCCTTCATCCTGCTCATGGGGGGGGTCAGGAGCTATGTTTCTATCAGCCAATAACATATGATAGTTAACAACTTCCCCTCATTCTTTCTCAGACACACACACACACAGACACACACACCTGTGTGGCCGCTTCATGTCATTTGTCAAATCTATTTTTTTTTACGTCATACAGTACCAGTCAAAGGCTTGAACACATTTTCTCATTCAATTCAATGAGAACGTATGTCCAAATCTTTGACTGGTACTGTATAGAAAAATAATTTAGACCTCGACGGTGTAAACATATGGGCACAAAAGTACATTTGTACTCAATCAATGAGTACAATCTAAAAAATGTACTCATAAGCTGCCAGGAAAGAAGATGTTGGGTCTTTAAATCCCTAATAATATTTAATTGTATAAGTCAGATCAACAATAGGCTTCAATGTGGATATAATGTAAAACCTGCAGAAAGATTAGTTGAAGTAGAAATTATGTTAATTATTGGTGATTATGAAGCTGTGGAAGGTAAAACCAGATAAGTTCATCCACCTCCTTACTTTTGAAGTGGAGATAATCTTTTAATATGTATCTACAGTATATGTACATCAATAGGGAGACATTCTGGGTTATTATTTCAATCCAGTTTATCCACTTATTTAATGAGACAATTCTAGTTTGTATCCCCTGTGGTCCATGTTAAGTTTTACCTTTGTTAAAATTAAAGAGATATGAATCTTTTGTGCATAATGTTTTGTAATCTCTACGTTTTATATCCTTGCTGAACATTATAATGTATTCCCCAATTAAAATAAAGAGTACTCTTACTATAGTATACTACTACACTCTACTTTTTACAAAGACAAGCTGATCTCTCTCTGAGATTGTGAGGCAACATTAGCACAGAGGAATAACCAGGGGAAGTTTTGAATAGGTGGAAATTAATTTGCTTTCATTCATGCTACAACTTGAATGAGGGTCAAGGTAAACAGGATTTTTTTTAACAGAAAGGCTAATTGAAAAATAAGCTTTTTTTGTATCTGCTATTGTGAAGTGATTTAAATTAGAGACGGTATGCAAGTTAAAGGCCACATGCCAATAGTGGTTGCCATGTTTCACTCCTTGATTGACTCGAACATGCAAAATAACTCATTGATTTACAGACTAGATATCCATTAATATGCAGAAAAAATATGTGATTGTTTGTGTCAGTTAATTTGCATTAAGAGCCCCCCCCCCCCCTTACATCACCTTTCTCTTTCTAATGAGATGACATTGCGACCGTGTGGGTCTTCCACTTAGTGACAGTTTCTCTGCTGCCAATTAGTGGTGGAGTCGCCAGCTCCCTGTTTGCCTTCAGAGATTACGTCTGTTTGTGTACACAACCGAAAAAATGAGGAGACCTGCTCAAAGGCCAGAGATGTAGTCAACAAACGTACCGTATAGGGAGGTGAGACTGTGTGCATATGATAAGGTGTGTAGTATATATGCTAGTGATATAGCAATACACTCCTTTTGTGTGTAGGATTTTTTCATCAGACCGTTGCTTTGCATTGTCTATTTACGTTGTCGTTTTCTGAATGTTTGTGTAGAGCACAAGGCCTTTTTCTTTGGTTCTTTGCCGTTTTTTCCGCATGGTTGAGTTTTAACCTTGGATTTTCAGTGTAGTCTCTCATCTATCTCGATCATATTGTTGACATCGAAAGAGGAGAGAATGGGAGAAAAAAACACAAATTACTGCCAAGCTCTGGGTATAAGAAGTGCACACTTTGCCCACACTGTGATCATACTTGTCAAACCAGTTTGGCTCTCCTGAGAAGGGCACAGCGTAACAAGTAGAGACGGGACAACGTGTCATTTCATACGTCTTATCAAAGAGGTGTGTTAAAGACGTGTTAACAAAAACAAATATCCTGCTTACAGCCAGGTCTACCAAGACGTGATCCTGGTTTACAAGTTGTACTGATCTCTTACTTATTCTCCCTTTTCTCACACACACTTTGCGTTGGTTACTTTTGGTCTTAGCCTGGATGATCATTTGGGGTGCTACCTCCCCAGAGATGGCCAAGATGAAACTAAACTTGTAAATGGTGCCTGCTGCCTGGGAACAGAATTACACCCAGTGTGTCTGTACCATAGATCATTTACTGATTTCTTACCTTTACATCTGGGCATTCCTTGCGGTACCAGGGTCAGCACCATGGACAGCACTTCTGAGCAGAAAAGCAGGAGGCTTTTATGACAACAACACGAATGACTAATTCAATAAGGACTGCCGCTAAGAATCTACTAATAATGTTGAAGCATTTGGTGCACACTGGCACTGCAATTGTTCACACTCACACACACACACTTGCCAGTTGTTCCCAGTTGTGTGGAGAGGTCCATTATGCTTGTACATTATGTCCAAAATCCGGAGTATGCTTATCATCTCATTGAAGAAAATGATAGAATGCTATAACTGTGATACCCAAACTTATGTCTTCTTCTTAGTAATGAACTAGTTAGTAGTTACTTAATTTAACAGTAAGGTACGAGAGGCTGTACTTTATCGTAATAATGTAACAGTTTGAGGGCGTTGTTATGCCTGATGTGGTTACCAAGGCCGTTATAAATGGTAATTAAATAGCTGCCTTTCAGCACAAAATAGTATATAGCCATTGTATTTCAGTAGCCTACATGCATGTAAACAACATTGGGTCTCCTTGCAAGATCTTGCACCGTCTCATTCATCCACATCGCTCATGACGTCCACCATAATTCTCCAGTTGCGAAAGCTCGCATTGTCCAAAACCGATCATTTGTGGTGTTTCCAGTTTTTTTGCGGCCGATCGGCACCGAGCTAAAAACTGAAATGTCAACTAACGATCGCGCAAAATCTAACCCGTTACATTGAGTGCGCAGTGTGAACAGCAACTGTACATTATCGCTGAATAATGTACAACTCGTGACTCACAATCAGAACGCTGGATTTCATCTACCTGTATTATAAAAGGAAATTTGTGATGGATGAATAGCTTTTCCAAACACCTACTGTGACTACAATCCATCAAGCCTTTTTTTTTACAGAGAGGACAGCATCATCTTCAAAAGCAGGAGTCAGACGGTAGTATCGTTTCTCACACCCAACACCTACTCAGGGTAACCGGAGGCTGGTGAGCTCATCCCAGTAGTTTAAAAGCAACAATAAATCTCTCCATGTGTTTCATTTGTTTGATTTAGAGATGAGAGCGGCGGCAGTCTTTTTACAGATTGATGGGAGCCGGCTCACGTGGTAACAAGCGGCGGTCTGTCCGGCGCTGCGTCACCGTAGAGAAATAACGCCTCTCATGGCGGTGAATCATCAAAGGCTTCCAAATCACTGAAAACAAGCAGTTAATCTGATTCCCCATTCGGTTGTAGTAGTAGAACTGATTTTGTGACTGCGCCAGGGAAGCACAACGAGGTTCAAACTGAGTAGCCTTCACTCATATATTGTGTTTCATTCAGTACAAGAGCTCTGTTACAAAATGGATGACAATGGCTGGAATGTGGACACACACCGTATAAAAAGACTGCATGATGTTACAGTGCATTTATCACATATTTTATAACAACTAAATCCAGTTAAACAAAGCCTTTATTCTTAAATGATCTGTTTTAATGGAGCTAAAGTGAAAATAGACTCTTTGAAATGGCTCAATGGCATCTTCGGCGTTATAAAGGTAATGAGATGACCGGTCAATGGAGCCTCAGGGGGATTCAAGCTCGACATGACACAGAAGCGGTTGCTCCTCACAAGGCCGCTGTCTTCCAAACGAATAGGAGCACTTGACATTTCACTAAGACGATCACAAGCACTTGCAGCTACCTCCACATGAAGTGGAAAAAGGAGAAATAGACAGTGAGGGTTCACAAAAGGTAGTGTGAAATATATAATTTCACCAGTTCAGTTCAATTAGTGACTGGATCGCTCTCACACAGGTTAGTACGTTCAACCTCTACATGCTGGAGGTTCCATTGCGTCTGTGTCAATTAGATTCGTATCCAATGGGCCACACACCTCTGATTTGAATGAAATGCGAATGCATTTTAACGCTGTGAATGAGTTGGCAGAGGCGCTCGTTAAACCTTTGCCCATCATAGAAGACTGAGCCGAAGGGCCTGTCTGCGATTGGATCATCGTCACGCTCCTCGCTCCGGTTTAGGCTTAAGGACTCACATACTGTATCTGTCATACGCACTGTCACACGTACACGCGTACCTGCACACAAACGCACTGTAGTCACGTGCACGCACACACACACGCGCGCGCGTGGAAGCGCAGCCACCCGTGCAGAGGGACAACACGCTGTTTGCGCTTTCAGTCGCTCAGACGAACCGACAGTTTAGCCCGACTGCGGTTAACATACAAAGACAGCATGCTGTCTCACGGCTCACACTAGATTACACACACACACGCGCACACACATGCATGCAAGCGCGGACCTGAAGCCTCCATCAACAAATCAGAAAGCAGCGACCTCCTCTGCTTCCTCTCCACTTCACACTAACTGATCCAGTGGTGGCGTTGCACACGTTGGTGTGTGCCTGCTCTACATCTCTACCTCATTTAGAGGACGCATGTCCAAAATGTCCCTTTGTTCTCTTTATGTGTAAATTAAAGGAAAGTCATTGACTGTAGATTCCCCTTTACCTGGTTTCTCCTTTTCAGCTCTTAAAATCTCTAAAATAACAAAGTGGTCAACTGCTGCTGTCTTTCATACAATAGAGAAGTTAATTTTACTTCCTTCCTCCACCACGCACCCCCTCCTCGGGCCAACTTTGGCTGACTCACTGGAGACTCATTTGTGATAAGTCAACATAATTCACAACAAGACGCTTTGCTTGAAATTACACTCACAATGCAGTTTTGTAGTTGCGAGAAAATAGCAAACAGGGAGGACTTGACTAACTTAAACTTTGTTAAGAATTAGACTCAATATGTTGTTGCTTTTTATCATTAGTTAATTTGCATTTCCTCTCCTCCCAGTAAACCATTTCCATGGGTGAGCGTGCTTGGGAGTGTTGCTTGAGCGGACCCTTGTGTATGCGTCTGCATATGTAGGCCCAGATCTGTGCAAGCGTTTGCGTGTGCTTGCACTGGCTAATCTATCAAAACAAGTGTTTGTGACTGCCAGCGGACGGATGACCTTTGGGGCCTCTCTGGAGTCCTCTGTCACATCATGTGGTGGAGATAGAGGACAGGAGTGGAAAGAGCTGACAAGAAATGCTAGAAAAACACTTGCCGGGTGAATCATTTTGTGGTTTGTATTTTTTTTTTTGTTCACAGAAGAGTTTTGCTGAGCATGCTGGCATTTTTTCAGCATCGCCCCTACTTTGTATTCATGTACTAAGTTTAACCTGGCAGCTGCCCAGAACATCCACATTCTTCTGCTGTGCTTTATATCACTGTGCACTGACTGCCCTGCTCAAGGGCACACTGCCAGTAAGTGTTGAGAGAAGGCCGAGTGTTTGCGCATTCACTTTTACGTGCCTATACTTTCCCAAGCTGGTCGGGGAAAATTCAAAACTACAGCCTACTGCTTACAAGCCATTTCTTTACCACCACCACTTTATGAGTGAATAAATGCTCTCTCTTGAATATAAAATGGAGTTAATATATTTTCCTTTCTGAAATGCTGCAAATGGGCATCAAATTAACAAGCACCTCTGGGTATTTATTTAAAATTCAAGCTGAAACACGTTCAACGGGATGTCATCCGAAGACAGATGTTGTGTCTGTCTGCCAATATCCACAGTACGGCAAATTCATCAGCAAATTTGGAAAACACTTAACCACCGGCACATGTAGGATGTCAGACAAGATGATGCTGCCAACCAGACGAGTCCGTATAGAGCCCCAACACACACGCTTACTGGATGTGCTACGAGGGTATTGTGAGCATACCCTCCTGCACCCGCAACACACACACACACACACAGGCCACCTAGAGCTGCAATGGCATTTAGGCAGTGACATTTTCCGAGTGACATTTTGTCTGTGCCCGAACCCATACTCACTGTGTGAACCCAATCAGGCTGTCTCCTACGCTGTCATAGAGCCAACAGCCAACACTTACACGTCCATGTCACCCACCCTGCACACAAGAGCATGAGAGCACGCACACAATACTGAAACCAATAGACAGATGAATTACATGTTAATATGTCTGGCCGTCAACGATTGCATTCATTCTTAAGTTACCTCTTGATCAAATGGAGTTATAAAATCATTTTATAAACTTATAAGCTTTTTCTTTGAAGGCTGCTCAGCGTTTACCGTCCAAAGTTTTGGGACAGTTATAAAAGAAGAACACTCATGAAGTTAAATAAAGGTAGCGTTCACGTTTCCCGGTTATACTATAATAATAAAAACTCAAAGGGCATTCTGTCTCGTTAGTGTGACAGGGATAATAGTTCTGTGGTCATTATTAAACAGCAGGTACCAGGGTCAGACTTTTGATTCAATCAAAAAGAAATAAAAAAGCTGATCTCTTTAAAGCATTGATCTTTTCAGGCTGTCAGATGGTGAACTAATGAAAAAAAAAAAAACATGGATGACGTTTTGTGGTTCTCAGACTGGTGACATTTATTTAGTCTAACAATAAATGTGGTCTCAATAAATGTCACAGTAATGAAAAAAAAAAAGGTTTCTTCATTTTATTTAATCAATGTATTGTTATAACACCATCAATCCTGACCACAACAGAAAGGAGGCCTCAGTGATGTTGGTAGCAGCCAAGTGAAGCTATAACCCAAACCGTAAACTGAGATATTAAACATTATATACAGCACCGTCAGTAGTATTGAATTAGCCATTTATGAATGAGAGAATGGAAAGAAAAAGGATTAGAGTATTTACAATGAATTCACTTGCTCGTATAATTCACACTAATTAGACAAGTTAAATACAGTCAAACTTTTAGACAGTATTCAAATGCAATAATTTGATCTCCACATGTAAAAACGTAATATGTTACTCTTGACAGTTAATAATGAAGGAGTTAATCACTGCAGCACTTCATTGACAGGTTCACACACATTTAATCAAACACACGCCAATGAGCACACGCAGGCATTAAGGAGCGGGGCCAAACAGGCTTAACCAAATGACATTAACAAAGGCCGCTACTAAGGCGATTCTTCACTGACGATTCTGCTCCTACAGGGTTTTGACAATGACCATTTTAGTCTTTGTTGTTTCAAAGCAGCGCGGCAAAAAAAAACTGAATTTTAAAAGGGCCGGAAAACCACAAGTGCGCCCAGTTAACAGAATGAAAAGAAAATAGTAAAGAGTTTGCAGTTAAAGTCTTTGACGACCACATTTTCTTTTTCAGTGTTCCCTCTAATGTCTTATGTAATGCTGACAGACCAAAGCTGTACTTTTGCCATAATTAGCACATCCGAGTTTCATCTGTATGTGTGTGTGTGCGCGCTAACTGAGCTAACGTCCCGTTCTGTTTAAAATCCCCTAAAACTGTCTCTGTCTCTGACACTCACACACACACACACACACACACACACACATACCTGTGCAACCCATAAAAGCAAAGAAAAAGAGACGTCGGTCCTGGAACGAGGAGGAGAGAGAGTGACAGCAGGAGGGACGGAGACAAATTCTGAGATATACATTGATATGATTTTATTTTGCCCACTGAGCTCTTAAATAAGTTAACAAGGAGAAATGTGTCAAAGTAGTACTGTGTTTGTGTGTTGAATATTTAAAATGCATATAAAACTGTTATGGCCCAGCTGTTGGCAGTCATATATCTTATGTTTGTGCAGTTTTGAAAGTAGCTTTAGAATTCCAAATCCAAACAATACAGCTGATTATTCTTGTTGGCATTACTAGTTTAGAGGTTCTATCTATAAGAAATATGGTCAATATCTTTCAGTATTTTTCATCTAGTGACAAACCATTAGCCTTATTCAAGACTTATAAATGGCTTATTTTCAATTGTTTAGTGATGGCGCTTTGATTTGTCCGTCTTTCAAGCTGTTCCTTTTTTGGGTGGATCACAGCTATTTTAATACTGGGCTCATATTTATCAAACACCTCAGAAGCAGAACTACGACACACTGGAAGTTTGATTAGAGCTATAAATACTCAGAGCAGAACACGGACGGTGGTTAAGAAGTTTTCTCTTTGAGCAAAGGTTACAATGTCTCCTTTGACAGTGAATTATAACCTATTATTATACAACACTTTTAATACTTTAAATTTAGATTCATAGTGACGTCTCATTTTTTAAATTTTTTGGTCAAACCACAGATGGAACTTATCTCAAGACATTTAAAGAATCTTAATGATCGGAACCTAAAAATGACGTTATTTGTCAAAAATGTTACTATTAGAAAGAGGAAAATATTTGGTCCCAAACTTCCGGTCAGTTGGCTTGTTAGAAATTCCAGTCAACTAGAGCGAATTTAAATGAGACCCTGTTATAAAAGACTTGATAGCTACTCCCTCTACGATTTGGGCGAGTCAAATTTTGTTCGCATCATCTGCTCCACAAAGAGAAACTAGAGAACTCAGACCGCAATGGCACACAAAGCCCAAAGTCACTGTATTGACTACATATACAACCATACTACAAACAAAGAATCTCCAGTCTGTAATTTGAATTACATTACATTAATTTGTATTATTGCCAATGAACTGTGAGCCTTTGAGTTCTCTTAAATACTGTCATATTGGTGGTATTAAAAACCTACGGATGTGGTAGCTGCTGTGACCATTGTCTCATTCACTGTCATTGCCTTAGTTATTTAGCCACTGAGTGAGCGAGGCGGCGGCTGGCGGAGGAACCGTAGGGGGGAGCCGTGCGCCGCGTTCGCCGTATGACCGCTGTACGCCGCCAGCCGTTAGCTAGCCAATTCACACCAGGCCAGGCCGGCGATGTCAACAAAGATCAGAGTACATCGGATTACTACACGCACGCGCCCACGCATGCGGTAGACATGACTCTGCTATCTCTTCTCTTCACTGCAATTCCTTGTGTGCCACTGCATTGATTATCTGAATCACGTATATTGAACCTTAAATGTCAGATTTAATGAATTGCCACAAGCAAGAAAACACTGTCATGATTTTTCTTTTAAGTGAACTGATGGATGGCGGGTTTGGTTATTTAATGCACGCTTGGTCGGCGCTTACCCGTAGTGGTTCTCGGACAAGGTCAATCACACCAGTGGATTTGTTTTCCAACTAATAGGCTTTTTCGTTGTTGCCATTATTTTCATGATTGTTATTTTTAGCATTGATGGTATTTGTAGTGTTTTCTTGTGTGTATATATTGGGATTATGTAGTTGACTGTTATCATCAGGAGTAAATTGCATCTTTGCCAAACCCATAATCATATTAAAGAACGCCTCCCAGGTATTGCTACTAATGTGAATTAAATTTCTTTAGAAGCTTGCTTGTACAGAAAAGGCCAGTGCTCACTGCGAGTAGTAGTATCCCCGGTGCACAACAATAATGAATCATGTGTTTTTTGAAAGGGATATGTGTTAATGAGCTAGGTTGATGCAGAATGAAGCCAAAACGAGCTGTGTAATATTTCTTTGTCTAGTATCAGCATTTGCCAGATTGCTAGAGCACCTGTGTACACACCCACACAAGGATGCACGCCCATGAAAAGGGTTACACAACTACTGCAGGCACGCACACATACACAAACAAATGTTCTTGTTCTTTAGTGAGGACTCCACATTGGTTTTCTTTGTAATCTTAAGATCTATATTGTTTTACCTACCTTTTGACTCCTCAAAAGCCTGCCTTCAGTTTCATCTCAACATAAAGTGATACATACAATTGGTAAACTGTTTTCAATTAGCAATTAGCATCCTTTTTTCTTCATATGTTCAGTTGCTTGTTTTAGCCATGTTGCTTTTTCCCAAATCTCACTTCAGCGTGTAAAGTGTGAGTGTAACAAATACTATTCAAGTTACAAGTAATGGAAGTTATCGAAACCAAATCCAGGATACTCCCAACGCAAAATAGCTCCCACTTCAAAAGTCAACAGATTGTGTTTGTTCTTCCCAGGATAAAAATCAGGAGCAAAAGCACACATGCCCCATAGCAGGTAACAGTAAACCCTAGTGTTCACTTACAGGCATTCCATACCCACATTGAGGTATAAAAGAGACATAAATATGATCAGCCCACTCCGTTCCCTTTATTCTTTCTTTCTTGCGCACACACGCATGGGGAGTGGATCAGGTGTCCCTCCCTCGGCTATCATCTCATGTGACTTTCATCAGCAGAGACGTCTCCTCTGTCTTTCTCCCTTGCTCCCTCTGTCTCTACTCTGTGTTTTTTCCTCCCCTCCGGTTCTTGCCCCCCTTCCTCCTGCTGCTCCTCTCCTGACTCGCGGTTGACTTTTCACACTCATTAAAGTGACAGACGAGACAGGCAGAAATGAGTCCCAGCTAAATTTGAACCATACCTGGGCTGCATGAACCGCATCTGGAGGTTTCGAAAGGAGGGACAGGCTTCATTGGTACCCTATGGTGAATTTTATTATGCGTGGAAGTGACGGAGGAGAGGAGAGAGTGACCTTTTTACCAGGTCCCATTTACACTCCCACTTTCCCACTCATCTCGTCTCAGTTGTTTTCATTCGTCTTTCTTGATTGAGGTAAGGGAGGCGAAGGAGGGAGATACTACTCAACTAGAAGGTCATAGCTCAATTTGATAGCCTTTTGTCTCCCACCCAAAAACAGCACTGTTAATAGCTGCCCACAGGCCACTTTATAATGATTGGGCCTTATCTCTGGACACACAGAGACCATCACGCACAGACAGCCCACAGTGACTTTATGGTGGCAAGTGGGGGATTTCGCTTAAACAGAGAGAGAATTACTGCTGCCATTTATCTAATTTAAAGCTCTAATACATGGGACACTGCATTTTATTTTATACATGCTTGTGGGATTGACTCAGCAAGACAGTATATGTTCATACTGTTTCATCCAGTTGCATTTCAACACAGCTGTGTTGGATGTAATCCTGAAAGCTGGAATTGAAAATGCACAGAGCTGTAACATTGTATTTTCTGGCTGTGCGGCTCTCTAATTGGCTTTAATAGCCTATGAATAATGGGGTGACAGTCAAATGAGCATTACTTACACTAAGAAACTTGAGGAGACTGGTCACTTCCTCTATGTGTAGAGGCTGTTCTCTATACGCAGACACCTCTGTGTGCAGGTGTGTGTGTGAGTCAGGTCTAGGCCTAATCTATGCCGGCAGGGTGGGGGATGCATATGGTTCTTCAGTTTCCATAGAGACCTGTGTAGGCTGCTGTGGGTGCTGTCTTCTATTCATTCACGAGAGGAAGGCAGTGGCACACGCACACGACGCACAAACGACTCTGTGGAATCCCGCTCTTTGTGCAATTTCATAGAAACGCACGATCAAAGCGAAAGGAGCAACAGCTGAAGCTCGCCCCGACGCATTGGTTACGGATTTATGTAGTTGTGGTCTATGCACGTCTTGAGGTAAAATATATTACTACACACAGAACAAATGGCTTAGCGCCATTGTTACAACTTGTGGAACAGCAGGTTATTCTTAAACACACATGCAGAGCCATGGAAATAGCTGGTATGACAAGTTGTTTGTTTTTATTGTTGTGGGATGACATGTTGAGTTAATATCTTGTTGGACTATGGTCCAATGACAATCGGATAACATTTTAAAGTGCAGTAAAGAATACGAGTGGTCTCCAGCCAAGATTCAGCTTGGGTGTGTTCCTTATACCAAGTACTTACACCTTTAGCAGCTGTGTGTCACATAAAGTTAAATGGTACACTTTTCTATTATTTTTTCAGCCATAATTAACTCCTTCTTTTTTATTCCAGTTGCGTTTAGATTATGTCAGTATCCTGAACTGAACTGAAGTCAGGATGTTGTTAGAATAGTTCCTTACTTTGCCAGTACGTCATACTTTTTTATTTTTTGATGTTTGCGTCAGTTAAATTTCCCTGCTCTGGCGACTCAGTAAGCTTTTACAGAGAGAAAAGTTACCGGGTTGGCAGATGTGTTGTCTGCAAAAAGCCTAATTCAACAAAGTAAACATGAATCTGAAAACATGCATAGCCTTCGTGATGTTGAGTTGCTAATCTTTGTAGCAATTAGTACAGTATTAACATGATTATAGCATTAGTCACTGTTCTGGTACTGCAGCTGAATTCACAATAATATGCACTATATATTATCTATAAAAATAGAGAGGCTCTAAATCATATAATACATTTTGTGTCTAAAAAGCTGCCCACAGGATTTTTCAGTTTAAATTGTTAAAAATAAACCCCAAGATGCAGCACAGATTCTAAACTACTGATTACTGATTCTCTGTTAATTCCTACATTAATTAGGAATGAACAAATTCATTCTTTGCTCTCTCTGTAGTCTTAACTCACTCATCGCACAGATAGTATGATATTTCACGAATGTGCTTCTGAAATGAACTGTCAGTAGCAGTTCATCTTCCTAGACATCATTTGACAAACTTTTCCTGAGGCAAAAGATTCAAATGCACAACATTTGACAAAAAGGTTATGCATATTTGAATAAATTCTACCCGGATGCAAGAGCCTAACAGGTTTCCCATCTGTATTTTCATTCAAGCATTAAGCATTTTAGATACTTTACCGTTGAGGTGTTACATATCATCAATTAGCATAATGCTTCTTAAGGTGCATGGATTTAAGTCATTTTTCTCACACCTTGAGGATTTAAAACCTTTGCAGCAGTGGCAAACAATGCGACAAGTCAGTCTTCTGTGGGGAGCAGAGCGGGGCTTCCAAACGAAATTTAGAATTACAGCGTCACCGCACTTTGCAAATCGCAGGGGTTGCTGAGCCTCCCGCTACTTGTTGTTCATCTGATTGAGGTTCATCTCTTTGTAAAAAAAGACAGCATTTGGACAGGGGGCTCGGGCAGGAGGTTGAGCTATCAACGGAGAGAACATAACAGAGGGATGGGATTGTGCCTCGCGGCTCTTGGTGTAAAGGGCACAAGTTTTACTTGTTAATTATTTCTATTTGAAACTTACACATTGTCACATACAATTGGTAGTAAAAGATTTTTACTGCTGCTGGTACCACGTATTTGTGTGTTTGTGGCTTGCATTTGGCACCTGAGTAGTGTGTGTGTGTGTGAGAGAGAGAGAGAGAGGAGGAGAGAGCGTGGTACTATAGTGTGTAGAGTAAAACAGGGGAGCCAGGGGAAGGTGTGCATATGAAGGAAGTGGTTGATGTAAGCGTGTGTGAAAAAGGGGTGAGGCAGAGAGAGGGAGATGAAGTGCATTGTGCTCTGTAGTGTTGGAGAGGAGAGCGGCTTGAGTTTGGAGACTTGAGATAGCGAAGGGGGGGATCAACACATTCAGAGCTTCAAATGGCTTTGAGAAAACCAATCAAACCAGCATTGACTCTTTCTACATCTCGCTCTCTCTCTCTCTCTCTCTCTCTCTCTCTCTCTCTCTCTCTCTCTCTCTCTCATGGTCTCGCACATCACCTCCTCGTGCACAATATCTTCAGTAGGGTGCAGCTCACTCCACTATTGATCTACTTCCATGTGGCTGCGATTAACTTGAATGCAACATGCATGCCCCTGCGTGCACGTACATGCGTGCACGTACCTGCACACAGCAAATGCTCGTTTGAAATCTCATCCGTCTGGCTCAAAGCTAAATGACTGATATGGAACTGTCAGCAAGCCACTTAAATAGCTAATGCATTGGCACACACACACACACACACACACACACACACACACACACACACACACACACACACACACACACACACACAGGGTTAGCTAATCTTCATTCCATGAAGCTTTTAGCGTTGCACATAGTATCTTCATTTATGAAAAAAAATACCCACATCCTTCTGGTTATATCTCCCCTCTTGAGTCTATTCTCTTTAAAAAGGTTAATGGTTAAAAAGGTTTCCTGTTGGCTTTAAGCTGCAGCCGATATATTGAAGTAGGCAGTAGGTCCATCCTGTGTGTGTGTCATCGTTATTCCAGGTGTGTGGTATTTTGTATGCACTGAATATGATACTCACAATACTAAACACTGCAGCTTCTAAAACCATACTTCCAACTGCCAACAGTAGAATTACATCATTTGCATTGCAAGTTATTTGCTTTCGCTGCATGTTGTTGAGTTTTATTGCAGTGATCTGATGTTTGCAATTTCAATTATAAGCTGGTAATATGCTGCATTGTTGCCAAAAACCTGCCTTTTGTGAGAAACACAAAATCATATTTTTGAGTAAATACATCAATTAAGATATTGTTAGTCCCTCAAAATATTTACAAAATGTAACTCTAGAATGAAGAATATGAAGGCAAATATTAGAACAGCTTGTCAAGTTCAGAAAATCACCCTTTAAAAACAGAAAAAGACAACAACCGTGCCATATTATGATTCTAAGAGATCTAAAATCTCAAGCTTCTTTTATGAGCTGCAGTGAAGAAAAAAACATAACATTTTTGTTTACACTTCTAATCTACTTTTTTAAGAATGTGTCATTTTTCAAACGTGAAATTCTTTTTCATGGACGAAACAGGAAAACAAAGGGATTCCACCGCGCTGTTCATGAGACAGATTCACAGCTTGTAACCCGGTCTCAGGTGGAGTGCTTCAACCGCTCCGATTGACAACCCCCTCCCTACTTCACAGCAGATGGGATTAAAGGACTCTTTTTTGCTCACACATTTAGAACACTTTTAACCAGCCTCTCTGCCTCACGCCTTTTCTCACCTGTCAATCCCGTTCATGTTAATGATCACACTTCATTTTTAGCTTTCGCGTCGCTGTCAGCCAGCCTTAAGCTGCTTCCGTGATCTGCTGCTGACAATACTTCACTTCTCTCTGATTCACACTGAAATACCCTTTCTGCTTCCGTTCGGTGGCTTTCAAAGGAAAAAGGGAACGTAGCTTTTTGATGGTTTTGACACCCGTCACTCCATCAATGACCAGTCCGATGTGAAATGAAAGTTTATTTTTGTTGTGGTGTAGAATAGAAGTACTATTGAGTTTCCTTTCTTTAGCTCCAGTTCCGGACTTCCGCGCCTTCCCTCGCTCGCCCGCTCCCGTTCTTTCTCACTGTCGTTAACGCACGCTCCCTCTCCCTCCTCCTCTTCCTCCCCAGGAGCTTCAGTTCGAGCGCCTCACCAGGGAACTTGAGGCCGAGCGTCAGATTGTCGCCACCCAGCTGGAGAGGTGCAAGCTGGGATCAGAGGCGGGGAGCATGAGCAGCATCAGGTAACATGGAAGCCCCTGTTGTTGCGGGGTGGTGGGGACGCGGTTACGCATCTTTTGTGCGCGGCGGGTGGGGTTATCGTGTGAGAAGGAGACAGCTGGTGAGATGGGGGACAACACTGAGCTCTACAGGCAGATTCAAACACAGGAATAGACGCAGTTCCGCTCAAGTGAAAATCACATCAGTGGTGTTACATGGGGCTAAATCACACCTTTTACACACATTCACGTTGCAGAGAGACGCATGACATAACGATTTGAGAATAGGATAGCACTTTTCACAACTGCACATGCATACACACTCACGTACTGCACTGACACATTACAGCTGCCCGTGGGTCACATGAGGGGGTGGCAACGCACAGGGTGAAAACACACGCGGCACCCCACACATGTGCATGGTTACAAAAAGTCCTCTTGGGGACTCCGCTTTGCCACGGAGACTCACCGCTAGTCTTCCTGAAACCGCTTTAATTACATTAATTAAAGCATTTCAGCCACAGCGCTGAAAGCCTTCAAAATACTTAATTATGTTCCCCGATTATAAGTCTGACCTTTCTGTTGCCAAATGTATTTTCAGATGAGGGAAAGAGAGCCCTTAATGAAAGGGGGAGCAAAGATGAGGGAAGGGTGGATGGAGGAGATGAGATGAACGCGACTAGCATGCTAATTTGTTTAAACCTTGAGCTGGGTATCTGGCCCTCTCCTCCCACTGAGGATCATTGTCTCTTCAAATGTTCATTTGCAAAGGCTTCGCCTCCCCTTAAATAAAATTCCTGGTGAAAAGTAAAGTTAGTCACAGTGTGTATGTGTGTTTTGTTTTGCATGATTTTCTTCTGTCAAAGAGTCAGGTTCATACGAATTCATCATCCCTCTGACTCCCTCAGGCTGCTTGTTCCCTAAGTACACAAGCCTGAGTGGAGGAGGAGGAACCTTCCCAGTTCATTCTCCTTGTTCCAGCTTTCTTTGACTTTTTTTCTCAAAAGTTTGGAAGTTTGCTTCCTGGGTATATTTTGAGCTTCTATTATTTGTTAATATGCCAGGATGTTAAGTACTATAAATACAATATAACCTTTAGACAAGTAAATACTGTGACTAAAGTCAATATCATTGATTGGATTTGGGGTTTTTATTTGTTTCATTTATTATGTGTGTTTGGGTTGTGAATCAATCCGAACTGCCATGTGAGCCTGTTACTTACTTATAAAAACAGTTTTTATGTATCCCAAAGTATTTTAAGTTAATAAATGTAAACTATGAAAGATAAGTTATTAGATCAAATAATTGTCTCCAAACAACCCAGATGTGACTTAAAACTAGAGCTCAATTTAGATTAAATTCCATTTATGTATTAATTTGCCATGGATTTTAAGGTTTCAGTTCTACTCCTTTTTTTATACTTAACTGTTATTTTTTTTTTCATAATTCACCTTAAGTTAGCAAATTTAAAAACAGCTCCGTCAGCACTTGTAAATGATGAACCGCAGAAAGCAAAGACGTCATCTGAAGTCTTCTGCATGAAGTAAAAGTCATTGACAGGGACCCTTCACCAAGGTTTCATCTGAACTCGTGCATCTGTTTGGATGCATTTGCTTCGTGCTCGTGAGAAGGCCTGCTTGTTTTTGTGCCTGTGGGGCAATAGCCTGTCTGCTGTCAGGTCTGCTGTCTCATGGTCACATCATCTTACGATCATCACATCAGATATAGAGGATTGGTTTAGCTAAGCTTTTGTCTGCTGCCAGCTTACTATGTGCCACTGAGTCCACATCTGTCCCTGTATGCACCCAAATATGTCAATGCATGTCAACTAAAATATTTGATGTGATTAGCCCTCCCTTTTGTGCTTTTATTTTAATGTCATTTTGATTGACACTATTCTTCATGCAGATTCCAACGGAGCCAGATTTTTTTCCAAAGCTTAAATATAGATTTTAGCGCCTGCAATGTAACAAAGAATGATCATAGAAAGTGTGATTCTATTCAAAGAGACAGAGCTAACCTCTCCCATGGTCTCCAACATCACCACTCATTTCCCTCCCCTTTATCAGGTTCTCAGTGACAGGCAGCGGCTAAATATAGAGTGCATTGACTGCCTCTGTTATATTAAAGCACTAGGAAACAATTAAGGGTGTTGGATTGGGAAAAAGGGTGACAGCTACCAATAGGCAGACAAACAATGGGGGTCTTTTATAAATTGCACATAGTATCTTTATTCGACATTTATGAAAAAACATACTCACATCCTTCTAGTTATATCTCCCTGTCTCTATATTGTCTTTAAAAAAGTTAACGGTTAAAAAGGTTTCCTGTTGGCTTTGAGAGTCCTGTGTGTGTGTCATCGTTATTCTAGGTGTGTGGTATTTTGTATGCACTGTTTGTTGGTTCGTATCGCACATGCTTGGAGCGAGTTTCTGTGTTTGTATTTGCGTCTCCCTGTGTTTTACTGGCAGCCGCTGCGAGCCTGCGTGTCCTTAGTTTTGTTCCGCTCGATAAAGCAATTCAGGCATCTCATAGGACTCCTCCTCGTAGCTGAGGACCCGAGAAAATGCCTTATTGTGTTGCAGAAACCCAGAGCATTACTGGCTAACATCTGTTCACACTGTGAACTGTTGGCATGCGACGCAACACTTTACACGAAGGGAAGAGATATGGGTGCACATACGCGCTGACACACACACACGTAGACTCCAAACACCATGCCGGGACTCATTTATCATTTCACCAACATTAGTGGTAAGTGGCAGCCAGTGGGAAACATTTGCTCCTGCTGTCTTTTCTGCCTGACTGGCTGTGCAGCTCAAGCCTTCAGTGCTCTTTTAAAGGGCTAAACCACAACATTTATGGATGATGTATTTTAATTAGTATTCATCTATTTTTTTTACAGATACAGGGACTCTGCAGCAGACAGTGATACAATACCAAAAGATCTAGGGTTGAGAATAGGATGTGTGAGTCTTTCCAGGGGCGTAGAAGCAGGGTGTAACACCTCCAACAGCAATAACAGTTTTCTGTAAGTACTCCAAGTGCTACAGGATGTTCAATTTGTTGGGTTGTAAATCATTTGATTGTGGTATCAACCGAGACCTGAACCCTATTTCCAAATCACTGAAGGCCACATCATTGGAACTACATCAAAAGTCCCATGGCCGTCGTCTGCCTTACTTTGACCTTGCAGGGAATTCTGGGACATATTATCGGTGCATTGAAGCGCTGCCTGATGTCACTGTTGAGGAAATGATGTGTATAGCCAACCAGATGTGTCCAAATCTAATCATGACGTGGATTACCAAGGCCATAAGTGTCACTTACAAGGTTGGATGAATGTATTTATATTGTTGTGATATTACACTGGCTGCTAGCAAGTATGCTACCGACTTATTACATTGTCGCTACTTTTTGGGAGTATCTTTATAAACACGTGATATAAAAGGTGAAGAATTGTAGATATTACAGAAATCACTAACGCTTTGAAACAAACAATGCACAGTGAGACAGAGACAGAGTGCAGTTGTTGTAAAGCCGTGTCATTAAAGAAAAAAGGAGTAGCGAATCCATTATGATTTGCCAGTTATTATAAAGCAAGGTCGTGTCAGATAATAGGAATCCAAGCCGAGGCAGGCGGCCCCTCGGTTGATATGCAGATGACAAGCAAACTTGAGCGAAACAAATGTCACCTCTAAACGAGTGTTTTGTTGTGCTTAATGGAATTTTTAGCGTTTACTGGAGAGATGAGAGTACATCAGGCAATTCAGAAAGAGCAAAGAAGAGAGAGACAGAAGGACAGCCGCTAGGAGGAAAGAGAGAGAAAGGGATAGATGACTAATAAAGAGCTTTCATTACCCTTAAGCAACCACAGAATAGGGTTGTTGATTTATTATTTCTTCATTTTCTTCTCTCTCTCTCTTTGCTTGTTTTCATTGTCTCCTTGTCTCTGGAAGTATTCTTTCTTTTACTTTACACATCTTTTTCATTATATTTTTCATACGATCGAACTGAACCGTCTCAATGTATTCACTTAATTACAGCAGAGGATATATTGGATACTATAGGTATTGTGTGTATGTGTATTTGGGTCTGTGGGACAATCACTCAGTGCCACCTCTGTTAACCAGACATTCCCTTCGGCCCTATCACTTATGTATCCCACTGTCATGTATTTATGATGCTCACGGGTGGAGCATGTGGATTATGTATATTTTGTAAACTGACAGATCCTTCCTTCAGGCCTCACTAATATTTATGGTTTATGCGATGAGGAATTGCAATGTGGAGGGAAAGGAAGAGAACACAATCTCCTTCATAAAAGTAACTGATATGCACCAAAATGAATATATGCAGAAGGCACTGGCCGACTCGGGCCCAACGTCCCAACCCAAAAGCATGCATGGATAATAAACATCTGC
The DNA here is from genome assembly GCF_949316345.1 of Pungitius pungitius. Lineage (NCBI taxonomy): Eukaryota > Metazoa > Chordata > Actinopteri > Perciformes > Gasterosteidae > Pungitius > Pungitius pungitius. Next base: position 9,678,865 of record NC_084918.1, on the reverse strand, counting down.
ACCGGAACACATGTTTTCATACAAGCACCTGTTGGAATGCAGGAACACTGCTGGTGTGTGCGTGTGTGTTTGAATTCAGCTGTTTGCATGGCATGTTGAAGAGATACACTTTCTGAGACAAGAGTGTGTACGTGTGGGTTTGTGTGAGTGACAGTGAAAGAGAGGGAGAGGGAGAGGGAGGGATGTACGGGAGAGAGCAAGGTGTAAAGTTCATGTCCTGAGGCAGCAACAACTTTCTGTTTGTGATGTTCACATCGGCCCAAAGGCCCCTGGGTAAGGTCAGAGAAAGGTAAGGCCTTAGTGCCCAAGTGTGTGCGTGTGTTTGCATGTGTGTGTGTGTGTGTTTGCATGCGTGTGTGTGTGCGCGTGCGTTCTTAATGAGAGAGCGAGAGACAGAGAGAGAGAGAGAGAACAAAAGCAATGAGTCACCACACACTCATTCTTGCCTTGCTGTGCGTTGGTGTCAGTCCCAAAGCCCATATGAGACTATTTATTCTAATCAAGCTGTGACATTTAGTTCCACACCAGCAGGGACCAGTCCTTGTGCCGCGTGATGCCAACAGACCCGCACATTTTCTCACCCACCTCATCAACAGTTGATCAAAGTGTTCATGAAACAGTGCAAGAAACATTTGGACTGTCATCGGTCAAAAAAAGACTTTGTGACCTTGAAAGGTTACCATAAATGATCCTGTGAGAAACATTAACTGCTGGATACAGCTTCATAGAAGTCTATCCAGTATTTTTCATTTAATAGTACTTGAATTCAAAAAGTTAAAACATTTTTAACTGGGCGCTAGTGGAAAAGTCAGGGGATCACATCTTGTGTGGGTGAATGTCTGGACAAACCTTCACCACTATGTCAAAACGTTGTCCTTCAGTCTGGACCAAAGTGAAGTCAATGACTGACATTGCCATCTCTGCATTTTCTATTTAAAGTTTACATTAGTTTGAATTGATTTTACAAACATTGGTTATTTTGTGATTTCGGCGTGTCCATTACGTTCAAGCGGCTTTTAGACTCCGTCATGCAATTGTTATTTTTACTGGTTATTTCTGTACCCTCTCTAAAAAACTATCCAATTACATTCCTTTATCTTACTATACCCCACTCTGGTCTCCTGCGTATGGTGATAATGGAGGGATCCATCACACCATTAGCTGCAGGCGGTTTTATAAGCTCAGCAAAATGCTGCATAGAGATAACTTAAATGATATGCCGCTGCATTATACCTTAAAATACGCCTTGTGTTTGGGCCTGTGTGTGTGTGTGTGAGTGATGATGATACTGCGAGTCACGCTCCCCCCTAATGACTGATGATGCTTTTCCAAAGGGGAGAGGAGAAAAATGGTGCCAGGTGGCGACATCTCTCACACCACTGTCGTCTCCACTCTTTATCTTTCTGTCTTTCTGTTTCATCCTTTCCTCTATATATCCGTCTTCGCTCTTAAATTACATCTTGACCCTTCACATTTTAGAGGGTGGATCCCCTTTTCTTCACATTTCCCACATTTCACTTTATTTAGCGAAACCCTAACTTTGACTTTGCGTTTCCTTTAAATTGTTTATTGTATTCAGCAGCCAGGTATATTGTTTTGCATTTGGATATTTGATGTTGCAAAAAAAAAACAAATGCCCTTTTTTCTCAAAAGACCAACACATGGAAAGGGATTTAGGGATTGATTGTTACTTTAAGGACACCTAAGTTCAGCAAGCGAATGCCAAGTATAGTTAGAGCTTTAATTTAGTTTGTCGAGTCAGTCAGAGGCCGATCGCTTGAACAGAAGCCAGAAAAAGGAAAGGCCTGCTTCTTCTAGATGTTTAACGTAGAGAAACCATCTGACTAAATGTGAAGCCAAACGGGGCGCTTCTGAAATTCTTTGTCGTGATCCATCCCTACACCTTAACTCTTTTACTCTGAGGGAAGGGTCCCTGTCTTATTCTTCTGCTCTTAGAATAACTATTATTCATATCTTTAATCCGTGTGATTGTGGAACTGATTTCTAAATTTTGCACAGACAGAAAATGAGACGGCCTAATTCTAATTGCATAGTGGCCTCAGTCAAGCTTCCCCGGGTGTCCATGCTTGCCTGTGACATCCTGTTACTTTACCCTGTTGTTCTTTCTTCCAATGTGTCACATGATTCCCCCTCCGTTTTTAGAATTACGTCCCCATGTCATTCCAGCTGTAGGTGTGAAGCCGAATAGATAATAGGCCATGTTTATTCCTGTAGGAGTCCGCAGCTGGTGACTCCCATGTCAGTGGAAAGGAGACGGAGGCCTTGAGGGCCAACAGCAGCAGCGTGTGCATGCATTTGCATGTGTGTATCCGTACCCTTGTGTGTGCATCCTCATGCTGGGGGGAATCGGGGCTATTTGGTTCATTAGACATGCAAATGCATGCTTATCATCCCTCAACACCAGATAGTGGTGAGAATAGATAACAACCAACCAAATGATGCCAGAGAGGCAGACAGAGACAAACAAACAGTGAGAGTGTGACAGAAAGAAGCCGAGAGAAAAATACCGAGACAAAACCCTGTGAGATACCAAAAAAAAAGACAGGCAAAAGCAAGCTGTGGAGATGGAAGGGAGAAAAGAGGATGAGAAGCACAGAGAGACCAAAGAGAAATGAGCTTATTAAAAAATGCTGTGCGAGGTAATGTCTCCCCAGAGCTTATATAATAGGACACCTGATGGCTATTTGAACACTTTTTTTTTACAGCAATAGACATAATAATGCTGCATGATGATATTTTATCAGTGTGTAGAGGGTTTGTCACTCATTCATCAGTTATTTGCCAGAGAGCTCTGATAACCTTTAAACAAAATGCAGAATAGGACGCATCTCACTCTCCTCACTCCCACTTGGCAGGATTTAACATATATACAGATAGAGGCCAGAACAAGTGGATACATATGTTACTGACTTGATTGGATGATGAGGTGATTGGTGCCATGTTGTTCCATCTGTGTTTCTTTGCTGATGTATTTCTTCCTGATCTGTGCTGAAGAGGCTCTACTTTGCGGTGAAGTTCTCTGATCTCAACACATGAAACTTTCAGTTTGTGTGTGCACCATTAGGTTCAGAACTCCCTCTGAAGCTTATAGTGATTGTGAGCGAGTGTGTGTATGTATCCGTGTAGGCACTTATTAGCATGCGTTTATGTGGGATTATGCTCTCTGCGATGCTGTCAATTTGCAGAGATTTGCAGAAAATATGCGTGTGTGCATTCATCCATACAGAGGTCCTGAGATGTTTTGTTGACCGGACTCTCATAGGACATGACAGGTTACTACGGCCCCTTTTTTAATATGCGATGCTCGCAGGTGTGTGTTTGTGTGTGTCTATGAAGGATCACCCTTGAGAGACGCACCGCTCTGCGGTCTTGTAGGCATGTATTTTTCTGTACTTAAGTATGTGTGTGTATAGTCACAGTGTGAGAACAGGTTTCCATTTAACAGGATTTAAGTTAGCTGGTTTCAAAGACGCTAACTCTAATTCACAACAGTTACGGTCGAATACCCAGTGATCACTGTCGAGATGCATTATACAAAACTTAATTTTTACAAGATGAGAGAGGAAGTGAGGGAGGAAGCACGGAGATAGTAGCAGATGTGAGGGCAGAGGATTCAAGAGTAAAGAAGAGGAAAGGTGAGAGGTTGAGGTAGGCGATGAGGAGTTGATGTAAGCAATAATATATTTCTCAAATATTATTGGGGCAAAAGGACTATCTGGAAGCAGAGGCAGTGATGAAGTAAAATGTGCATGGAAATTAACATGCAGGGCTTATGAACATGACCATTCTCAAGTTCATGTCCTCTTACTGATGTCTTCAAACAAGTGGGTGCTCGAGGGCCTCAGAAAGCTGTGTGTTTGTGTGTGTGTTTGTCCGAGTGAGAGAGAGAGAGACTACGAGGGTGAGGGTAAGAGAGAAATAATACAAGGCAGTTCGTCCTCTCAAGGCATCATACCCTGAGGCCAAATGAATCAATGCCCGAAGCAGTTTGAGAAGAAGATTTCATGGTGGAGGCTGTTCAGGTGATCGGTTGTGTGTGTGTGTGTGTGTGTGTGTGTGTGTGTGTGTGTGCTATCTGCTTGCACTCATCTGTGCCTGGTCTATTCTTTTCCCAAGTTCCTCACACCACACCAACACTTTGTCATTAATACGCAACAGTGTGATAACAAACAAAGTTTCCAAATTTTTACTGTGCAGTTTTAACTCTGCTGCCTATGTAAATACTTTTTTTAACCACTTCCACAAAAAGATCATTGAGATAGAAAGCAGTGCATGCACCTTCTTGTACAGAGTATCATGTTTCCTGAAAGACTTCAAAGTGGATTCAGATGGACACAGTGAGGCTAGCAAGTTATTTCCTGTGGGCCAGGGGTTGGATGTGGTTGGATGTGGTTGGATGTCTTCCCAACAGTCATTATATATATATATATTAAAACCTACACAATTCAGATGAATTTCTGTGGAGAACCATTTGCGTTTCAACACGTATACGAATGATGCGAAGAGAAGGGTCAGTGTGACATCCAATGTGAATTTACACTGTTCCAATATTAACCCTAAAGTATTTCAAACAGGGTTTTTTTGTATAGTTGTTGGTTTGTAATAACAGTGGACATTTGCATTGATAAACTCAAACTCTTCAATATGCTGATCTGCTCTCAGGTTCCAGCCCACAGGTAACTCTCCTCGTTAAATAGCATAAAAAATGTTATGTTTCTGTACTGTCCTCTAGATGAGATGCTGTTTTTATAGGAGATGCAAAAAAATGTTTTTCATTGGATGGAAAAATCATCATATTGAACAAGGAAGGGATCTTGATCACTTAAAAAGGCACGCTAAATTGATACAGAAATATATGTTGTAAAAAGCATAGCAAGAAGCACCACCTGCACATAGTTTACAACAAATGGAGTAAATTAAGAGGAAAGTAGCACAGGACTTGGCGATGGGAGACTCCTGGCCCCTGTCAAGTGCTATTTTTTTCAATGTTTTCTGTTTGCTTTTGTTAAAATCAACTTGATATTGCCAAGAAATATCATCCGCACTGACGTATTTTACAATACAAGCTTCCTATTTGACCCAGTCACTGAATCATAACATCTTTTTTGCCTTCTTTTTTAAGGTGTTGACACATTGAAAATGGTGCAAGTTAGCTGCACTCTGTTAGCCAGATGGTGTGTGTGCGTGTGTGTCTGTGTGTGTGTGTGTGTGTGTGTGTGTGTGTGTGTGTGTGTGTGTGTGTGTGTGTGTGTGTGTGTGTGTGTGTGCTTGCGAACGAGACAAATATTTCGAAAGCCAGACTCTCCCACCAGTTAATTAAAACCTCAGTCCCAGGCTGCTCAGTGTTACGTCACATCATTCCCATCGATCAATAAAACATATACATGCATATAAACATTCCCACGTAGCGAATGTATAATTCATGTAGGCTTGGTGGAACGCCTCATTGCGGCGCACACCTGCAGACGCACTTATCCCCCCCCTGTCTTTGGCTGTATCGTCCCAGCACTTCCCCTCCCTGTGATTTCAATGGTCTGGCCCGCGTTCGATCGAAGTTTGCAGCCTGAAATGAGTTTGACACCCCTGCGGTAAAGAGGAATGTGAAAAACGGATGAATGACAAGTACACGCTACCTGACCATTGTTTTCAGACATAGCTTTGGGGGAACGGGTTGAAAGGGGAATGTTTAAAATAATGCTTGAATGCATCCCAGGAGCTTGCCATTTTGTGAGGAGTACAATACGTCCACTTAAAGACTCGTTGAAATCACACAAATGCCATATTGACACAATAAATGATCCCGAATTGAAATTATTGGAACGACATTAGCATTCAGAGTTTCGCTGGGTGGCCAGATTGAACTCGCAGATCAGTCTTATTACCGAACACGGATGGCACAAATCTCCCTGTAACAAGATCAGTGTCTGTCACCAACCGTTTTCTCAGCTAAAATGTACTGCTGCTTCCTCTGATCTGACATGTTAAATATTGCCCTTGGTTTTATTTAAGTCACGTCATTTTCTCTGCGTGTGTGCTTTTTTGAATCAGAACTATGCCGCGCTTTAACCGGTTTGTCCTAAATTGTGAACATTCAGAGTATGAGGCTCAAGCTGAGCCATTACCCTGATCACACAGTCAAGCAGCGACAGTTCCTATGAGGTGTAAGATTACAAGTGGCTGTGTGAAGCCACAGAGTATTGGTAATTGGTCTCATGGGGGCCTCAAAGAGAGAGCGTGTGTAAGGAGAATAACCTCTCCCCTCCTTGTCTGTTCAGCCAAATATTGTACACAGACACGCAAAAATACACACACACACACACATATATATATATATTTCTCCACTGGAGTGGAAGCTGCTGAGAGTGACTCTGTGATTCCCAGTAAATCATTGGTTATATTATCCCCGGGGGGATTTAGACTTAGAGATGTCCTACCCACCCATGACATCACATTACTGTCCTTCACTGTGAGTCTGTGTGTGTGTGTGTGTGTGTGTCTGTCATATCAACACATGTGTTTGAGTTTCACAGTCCATGACGGGCTGCAGGAGTTTACAATACTTTTTTTGGACAGGACACAGATGGTGGGATCTTGCTTGTTGTTTTAAAAAATATATATATACGCTTACACATAAGAACAGAACGTACCCCCTTCCAACCAGTGGATGAGACGAAAAAAAGACAATAAAAGTGTGAAATTGCTAAAAGTGCAAAAAAGTTTTGAAAGTGTTCCATCACTTCATGAGAATAATATGTCAGGAGTGGGAATCCAACTTGTGTGTCGGGTCACAATAAAGCAAAACTTTCACAGTGAAACGTCGGACTAAATGATCTGAGAGCACATTCCACTTCACGAGCAGCAAGTTTTCCAAGTGTTCTGATGATTGAATGCACACTGTTCAGATCTCAGTTAGAGCCGGCGACAGTCCTGCTTGTATAAATCCATCATCAGTGACTCCCGCTGCGTGAGGCCAAACTGTCTCTCGCTGTGAGCCTCTGACACAACTGACAAATGATGACGGCTGCGTGTGTTTTTATCTTTGGCCTCTGTCATCTGTGTTCATCCCATGCTGCTGGTCTAATAATTGGTTCTCATACAGTGGTGTGGGAGCATGATCATTGGGTTTGACATCACGTAGAATATTAGTACATGTTTTTTTCCCCTGCAATGCAACCGGAAAAACTGTCATCTTCATCCCTTTTGATTTGTTTTAAACGGGCTGTGCTTTGTTTTCGGGGAGTTACTGTTTCTCAGTTTAGTTTTTTTTTTTCGGGCCAGCAGCGCGCTGGTACATCATTTGTCCTTTCAACTTTAATTTGCTGGTTTACTTAGCAGCCCCGTGGTATCATTATTCATATGTAAATTACGACTGTTACGCCAATCATCATCTCGTGGGATTATGATTCCGTCATAGCTGAAGTGCATGGCTTTAATTTAATGTTGTTGATGGAATTGTTAAAAGTTTTGGTTTTACACCGCTTGGTAGGTGTGGAAAAAATGCATACCAACAGAACATTTAAAATCGGTTGAACAAGGCAAAGTATGAGAGGCAAGAGCGTGTGGACGCTCAATGCATTCGCCTGCAGCCCGTAATAAAGGGCTTTACTTACTGCAGTAGAGTGCAGCATGTGTCTTTATCTGATCTGACTCTAAACACTGCTGTGCATGTGCATGTAATACATGTTCGCTTATAGGGCTCCTGGGTCTCTACTCTAAAATTTAAAAGTAGAGTAGGCAGAATCCAGCTCTCAAATAATAGTGTGCTGATTGTGCCAAAAGTGAAGCAAAGGTTAGAATACTGTACTTTAATCGTGAGGATCCAGCTTATCTCATCAATAAGACTAATATTTTAAAATTGACTCCTGCCGTCTGTCGCGCAAATTTTATTATATTGTTCAGTAATCTACCAAAAGTGAAACTTTTGCTTCTAACATTTCATAACGTGTGCAGTGGAGCTTTTAATCTCCAGCTGAACACCATGTCACGACAGTCTTGCTGCAGTGAGCCATTTTAGATGAGTATAAATATGAGACAGTCCCCGTCTGTGAGGAGTACAATAAAACAGGGCGCACCCAGTGTCAGGCCTCCAGTCCCTGGTGAATTATGCACAGAGGTATTCTGTCATTATCTCTGCTGGTGCAAACCTGCGATATCCAACCTATCATAATAACTATAATAGCTTGGTGATTCAGACACGCGGCAGATGTTCCTGAGGTGAAACAGTGATACCAGCAGGTGCAGCTCATAGTGGGAACCCACATTTAACGCATGCATGTACACAGACAGACACACACACACACACACAGGATTAACTTACGTCTCAGACGGCACGCATGAAGGCACGCTCGTACATACTTGAGACACATGCCCAGTTGTGCCTGTGCAGGCCGATATTGCCGATCTATTACTAGCATTGTGTGTAATCTTTCTTGAGCGCGGCCTTTCTGAAACAATTCCGTCTCTGAAAATTGTTTATGTTGTATGAACGCTCCGTTTTGAAAGAAAGTCTTTCTCTAGGATCTAATGGGGACATTGAATCTTTGTGTGATGGATCAGGATTTCCATTATCTTCTTGGCAATGTCTCAAAACAAAACAATCAATCTTTGCAGTGGTCTGTAAACATTGAAGATTCACTACACCACGCCGCTGTTAAAGAGTCCAGGCTAAACATCTGCATAACAAGAGTGCACAGGACTTGAAAGGCTCTGGAGGAGAAAGCTGCAGAGAGTTGAAATGGTTTTGGTTTTGTTTTGTTTTTTTCGCAGCAGCTGTCAGTAGTCGGGTTTTAAAAGTAAATTCAGTGAACACTTTGACGAGACAATTCTCTTCCGTCCTGACTGTTGAACCGTCACTCAGCTGTCATTTCCACAAAAGTTTTTTCCTCGGCCTTGTTGTGAGTACAATAGACTTCTTTCTGAATAGAGTATCAGGGCACTCGCACATGGGTGTGTACATACGCACACATATCAAGAGACACGCATGCTGTATATACTGAACACATACACAGACAAAAAACACTTTCTTACCAGCGCTTTCTCTCGACATATTGCGTGTCCTTTCTGAACACAAAGCCTATTTCAAATCTCTCTCTCTCAAACACACACACACCTACACACACATCCTCTCCAGCTCACATCCATTATGAAAGCCAAATACTCTGCCTTGATTGGCAGATAACCGTTATAGTGTCAAACTGTCATGCTGACAATGATAAAGTACAAAACGGTTGTTATGACAACCACCGGTGGGTAGATAACCGTCTATACAATAGACCTCTAAAAAAGAGGCAGCTCCAAGCCTTAAAGTGAGTTTGCCTATCGATACCTTGGGAGCCAATCCCTGGAAAGAATCAGTTATGTCAGATGAAAGCTCATAAAGTTTTCAGATTAATGTGGTTGTACACTGTCCAATACTGTAAATCTGTAAAGTTATATGTCGTGGTATCTCTGAATGTCTGCATCAAAACCATTATGAGGTGTCCTTGAGATGTCTCTCAGCTTTTTATTTGCACAGATAGTTAAGAATCAAGAGCATATGTGCAGAACATACTGTGCATATACTGTAAATAAGTGATTCATTCAAGTATGTCGCAAGCCAACAACCAAACACATTAAACAAACAATTGAACAATGAACCCACAATTAAGGCACGGAGACCATTGGTTTATTTAAGTGAGATAGTGGGATTTCAATCAGGAGAGACTCGTTTAATAGTAATACAATAATTTATTCCACAAGCATAAAATATGAATTGTGCAAGGTCTTTGGCGATTGGACTCCATCACGAAGTACTATCCCCGAAGGCAGGGATAGTGAGGTCCAATAAGCCCAATCCCCCTGGAGTCCAGACACTGGTGGAGGTGGTGTAAACAATAGCAGCAACCTGATGACGAACCAGGAACAACGCTGATGCCAACTGGAGGTGACTGGGGTGGAGGAGGGTCGCTTCAGCTACACGCTGAAATGACAGCTGACAGCCAACAGAGAGGAGAACACTTTTAAAGATTGACAACGACAACGTGATTGGCTTAAGGAAACCGTGTGTAGAATCTGATTGGTTACTAAAATGTGCCCGCCTCCAATCAGCTGATATAGTAATTGCAAAGGAGGCGAACAGAGTCAGACTGGTTGTCTTCCTGCTTGAACTTGCGCTTAAGCTACATTTCAATCAGGAGAGACTCGTTTAATAGTAATACAATAATTTATTCCACAAGCATAAAATATGAATTGTGCAAGGTCTTTGGCGATTGGACTCCATCACGAAGTACTATCCCCGAAGGCAGGGATAGTGAGGTCCAATAAGCCCAATCCCCAAAAGACATTTATTTTCTACGAATAAGTAAATAAATAAATACCTTACCCACTGCCGTAGTGAAATTCCTAAGCAAACGCCAAAAGTTAGTCATGACTGAAGTTAAACTTGCATGGGTTGATGTCAAAACAGAGGTAAGAGATCTGGTGAGTCAAAGCCCAGAATAGGACGTCGCAATGGACTGCCGATCGCCCACCGGGTTTACCAGACTGAGACTTAGAAAGAAGGTTACCTGGATGGGTCTTATGAAATCGGCCCCAGACCTTGAAACTTGTGTTGCCTTGCTGGGACTTACGCACTCGGCCCACAAACTTAGGATGATGTCATCTTGCTGGGACTTACACCTTCGGCCCTCAACATGGCAACGATGACATCTTGCTGGGACTTACACATATGGCCCTCATTAGAATGATGTCACCTGCTGGGTCTTACACATTCGGCCCCCCGCATAGTAAGATGACATCTTGCTGGGACTTACACATACGGCCCTCACTTGACTGATGTCATCTGCTGGGTCTTACACAGCCGGCCCCCTCCATAGTAAAGATGACATCTTGCTGGGACTTACACATACGGCCCTCACTTGAATCATGGCATATGGTGGGTCTTACACACATGGCCCACAAACTTTGCATGATGACCTCCTGATGGGACCCTACGGCCTCTCTTCCAAGGGACACTAAGGAACCACGGCGGTCCACTGTAAGGGGACGCTGAAGTGAACTCCCCACATTGCCAAGGGAATACACCACCACCACCAGTTATATGCATGATTGCCTGTTCTTTTACCGCTTCAGGGATCTTGCAAGTACCGTGTTATGGTCAGGCTGGAGGAACGTCGCAGCAGCCGCCGCCGCCGACCACCGCCCTGTCAGCGGTGAGCTTGTCACTCACTTGGGTAGCTGCTGCAGCTCTAGCCCTTATCTGTATTGAGCGTGTGTAGGACAGCCTCTAGTGGAGCTTTGAGCATGGGCCAGGTCCGGAGCCGCATGGGCGGCGATAGGAAGTCTGGAGACGGGAAATTGCAGCGACATTTCGCAACCTGCCAGTGACTCGTTCCCGGGGTGAGCGCTCAGAAAACGCAGGTTAGATCTACCTCCAGTGCCGGTGCGCAACCTGCGAAGATAGGGGGGGTTTAAAATGCTTAACAGTAGCTAAAGCAGATAGCAGCTGCCATTCGACGTGCTAGTGCAGTTGCTACTTCCTAGAACTGCAAACTTGTCAAGTTGAGCCAGATTACCGAGTCTAACCCTCGGGCGTGCAAGGACTTCTAGGGACACGAGAGAAGATCCCCTGCCTATATTGTGGGAACCCTTTAGTGCTGCAGCACCCTGCATGAGGAATACTGCTACATCGGCAACCACCCAACGAAAAGAGCTTTCCTGAACCCAACTTACCATCCTCGATGTTTGTGACTGTAGGGGTTGCCGCAGTTCAACGTCCCATTAGTGTCAGGGATGAAGAGGAGATACCTTTGTTTATAGTTTAACGTAGCTGCCCCTAAACGAATGACTTGCGTACTGTAGATACTAACTTCCTTAAGTGGACCATCTAATATTTCAGCCAGCTAAGAAAAGAATTTTAACCTTAGTTGATATTAATGCTGCACTCTATTGTCACACTAAATGCAATCATCTGAAGAAAGGAGGCCATGGTCTAGCCAGCTGTGGCTCTGACTGAACCTCCCCAAAAAACGATGGCCTGCATTGTCTCAAGTTGCTGATCAGAACCGCTGTTGTGGCGGTTACCCTAATCATATGAAACCCCTGCCATCCACGCTCTGTCCGTACCGATCCTGTTGCCAGATTCAGTTTGCAAAGACGCCATGTCCTGCTAGCAGAACGGAAACGCAGGTCCGCCTGAGATGAAGCATATGGCAAAAGAGCCTCTCACTCTAACGCAATCTCTCGTCAACATGCTGCGAGTGTAGTTTAGCTTGCATGGTGCTGCAATGCAGCTCCATCTTACGCGCACTTGTGTCGATGACTCGTCCCAATTAGTGTTCCTAAAAGGGGCCTGCACGTGCTTCAAAGAACTTCACTGCCAGCACAGTGGAGCAACGTCCCTTGTTGAAGACGACCCAGAGAACGACGTCTGGTGTGTGAAAGCCGTTTGTTTGTTCATTCGTTTCCACTGTTCGCGGACATATTTGTCCCGTGTTCTCCTGCAGAACTATCGGACCCCTTAACCAGCCACCCGACGTTTGCAGAGATCTCCCGCCATGAATTAGAGTCCCTATGGGTGTCCTTGTAGTTTGCCAATGACTGGTTGAATAAGTGGTCCTATTTCCACATTACTTCCGACAGAAGCTATTCAATCTGATTAATCGCTTAGCATCCTTTAAAATGCCGGTATTATGCGAAAAGGATGGATGGAAAGGATGTTAGCCAACCAATCGCATCCCGCAAGAACATCGGTCGCAAGAGGGTGGAACCAAGCACGCCCCTGCGTTTCTCTGAAAAGCAGGACCATAAACTAGGCTTTAGGACCTCATACCCGAAGATTTCTTGCTGCCGCAATGACTGTTCCATGTCCAAAGCAGGTGGTTGACGCGTCGCTGACAGGCCATCGGAGCTGGGTAACCCAATGCCGCACGGCTAGAGAGCGCAGTTGACTGTCGAGAAAGTAGAGTTCCTTGAAAGCTTCCTGTCCAAGTTGTTATTAACTTCTTTTGCTTGAAAGCCTCGAAACCCATGTACCTGCATACAGACATACCATTATTTATTTTATTCTATTCTATTGCTAGTGGTCCTGTAGTGTATTTATTTATGCTATATGTTGAGGATCAAATATAATCATGCATGCTCACGCTAGACTGCAATTACACTTGAACAATAATTGAATACTAATAACGAGTGGAGGCCGTGTATGACCCGGAGCACACGAACATGTTGATAAAAAGGCTGCACACACTCTCAGGGTCACGTCCATACATGGGACGGGGTGACCATGGCTCACACGCAAAACAGCCTTAAAATGGAGTGAACCTGTTGCTAAAGAACTGCACGCCCTCCCAGGGTCAAATGTAGATAAAACAGAATATTGAGACTAACATGTCTCACACACACAAACTGTCTCAAGTATGCAGTGAACTCATGAACAACAGGAGACGTGATGATCCGAGAGCCTGAAGGGATGGACATCCCTGTGCTCCAATGGGGCTCTCCGAAGGTCATAAACAAAGGAGCTGCCTCAATCATAGTGAACCAATCAAGAATGCTCTTAAAGACTTTATATTCCGAGCGCACTTTGAATTAAGCACCCTTTCATTGCTGTTGCTAGACAGATTGAAACAGGTCCGTGCACGTATGACTGCAGGACTGAATACTCCTGTCACAAATAAACATTGTCATATTGCTTTGATTAAAGTCTCAAGTCTGGTCCTTGTTTTGCGTTCACGACATATACATTATCTACATCATAGCCTATAGAATAGTCCAGGTGAAGCCGTTATTCTGCTATGGTCGTGTAGAGGATCCCTTCCTTGTAGTCAATGCGGTGGAGTGGGCCTGAGGACTTTGAAAGCTTTACTGGCTTTACTGGTGGCAGAACGATTACTCCCGTAGTTCGCGCTGAGATCGCTACCCAGCTCTGTACGAGTCTAGCTCATGCTCCCCCTCAGGGTATACATTACATTACAACGCCAGAGCTACGTGCTCCCCCGTGGAGCGGTACTTTAAACAGTGCTTTACTTAACCAGACGCTGCGCTAGCATCACATAGAGGACGGCCGGATAAATGCTAACCGGGGTATAGCTTTGCATCGCGGAGCTTCAGCTGAGCGTGTCGTTACGTTAGCAGTTTAACGTGGATGGGGAGCGTCGACTTGCCTTACCGCGTGTTAGCCTTTTGAGAGGCTTCTATGCTGCTTGCTGGACGGAATGCTGCGTGTTTCCCAGGCGTTGGAGATGAAGGAGATTCCCGTCCTCGATGTCCCGCAGTAGCTGGAGAGCCCGTCCGGGGTGTAGCGCTCTCCCGGTTAGCCCGCGTAGCGGGTGCTTGTCGCTCCCTCAGAGAGATCTAACGTAACCCCTTAACCACAACCAGACTGTTTATGCCCTGGCTCTTAATAAAGCACTTGTAGTTTGGCTTCTTACTTATTTGTACTCTCTTGCTTCTTGTTCTGTACCCTCTGCTGAATGCATTTATTGTGCCTTGGATTATATCTTATGGTGAATGACGTTACATAAAAACATAATGGTCTGTTTCCGATTCACTCCGCCCGTCTGCCAGCTGTGAGCCTTACCCACTCACACCTGGGCAGAGGAGGCTTGGTACCGCGCTCTTCCGTTTAGCATGGACTGCTTCCTGCTGCGCCTCGTAGGCGAGTGCTACTACGCCGGTACCTCGGCGGGCTGCACGACGGCTCAGATTATTGATTTAGTTTCTCCACAATCAATCATCGTCCAATCGGAGTTTGGAGTTTACCGCAACACTTTGGTGCCGGACCCGCTAATTGAACGCTTTGCTTTGCCTCGCTTCGCCTCGCTTCAGCTACACGCTGAAATGACAGCTGACAGCCAACAGAGAGGAGAACACTTTTAAAGATTGACAACGACAACGTGATTGGCTTAAGGAAACCGTGTGTAGAATCTGATTGGTTACTAAAATGTGCCCGCCTCCAATCAGCTGATAGAGTAATTGCAAAGGAGGCGAACAGAGTCAGACTGGTTGTCTTCCTGACTGAACTTGCGCTTAAGCTACATTTTTTACTTTTTACTCCCCTACTACTCCCTACTTTCACTCCCTCTCTTTTATGTGTATTGGAATATGGGTAGGAAACAATTCTGAGCTAATTAGTAGGTTTATAGCCTAATGAAAACGGCCAGACTGCTTTGTAATGACCCTCGTTTGGCTTCAACGTTTTTTTTATCCTTCAGGTTTATTTCAGCCGTGATGAACAGCTGTCACCTCTACTACTACAACAACAACAACAACTGTGAAGTGTCTTTTTGTCCAAAAAATGTATTGTATATACAGTATGTGTAGATGTATACCACGGTATTGTAAATATGTGACGGAGCATCATGGCCTGT
This sequence comes from Pungitius pungitius, assembly GCF_949316345.1. NCBI lineage: Eukaryota > Metazoa > Chordata > Actinopteri > Perciformes > Gasterosteidae > Pungitius > Pungitius pungitius. Next base: position 9,663,497 of record NC_084918.1, on the reverse strand, counting down.
AAGGTTTGCACTGACAATAACAAACTGCCCGAGCCGGTTCCCCTCTACAATGCAACAGAATAGAAATGCTTAAAGATTCAAATCGCTTTTTAACACATTGAGTGTTGAAGTGCTTTTTATCTGCATGCCTGACCTGTGTGTGAGGGCCACGTGAGGAGCATGCATACACACAGCCCCACTGACAGCCTTATCAGGATGGACAAATGTTCTTAAGTGCTTCTTTCCATGAGGGGATGCTGCAGGAGGATTTGAGCAGAACCTTGTGAAGCAGCGTGAGGCTCTGTCGGAGGAATGCTCTCTGAGGGACTAATGAGTCATGAAGAATGTAGCTGCTGGGATTCCTGTCTGGATGGCCACACACTTTAACCAACACAACGTGCTTTGATCGGTGTAGTCACAATTTAAAACACAACTATAGCTTTTTTACATCTTTTTTTAAGCAAAACTCGAATTAGTACAACAGTTAACACAACAGCGCAGTTTTAAGCACACATATACGTATTTAGACACACACTCACAAGACTGTGCTCAAGTTGATCTCTAATTGGTAAACAAAGTTTTTTCTGTCACCACAAGGTTGCCATACCACCAGAGACTTTTTGTTTGTTTGTGTTTACTTCCTATTTTTGAAAGCAGTTACTCTTTTGAGTATCCGCATTCCCGGGAGAGACAAACACACACAAGTTGGGACTATTTGAGCTAAACCATATTTATCTTGCAGTCTCCACGTTTGTGAATGCAAAAATAGCTTGTGTGGGACTGTTGATTTTTCCCAGGGAACGGTAGAGAGACGGTAGGGGACGCTGTCTGTTGATTCAAGCCACGTGACCGTCGAGAGGGGAGGAGTGCGTTGGAATTGTGTCTTTAACGCGGGATCACAGAGCCTCGCTGGTGTCGTTGCATCGCAGGCGTGAGCGTGCAGCGCTGCACAAGGACAGCGTGCTCAGTGAATCGCTGTCTGCTGTCTATCAGCTCACTCACGCAAAGTCTGCTCTCCCTTTCGCTCGCCCCTTGTTTCCCTCGCTCATCAAGTAGACTTTGGCAAAGTGACACAATTTTTGCGTCTCTTATCCTGTTGTGTTTCCTGCAGGCACATGAAAGAAGAACACTTCCTCCACCAACGTGTTGTTATTGTCATTCTCCTTCGCCGTTGTCTCTGCTGGTTTGTTTGTGTGTATGATTCCAGTGTTACCTCGCCTCTCCAGATATCCTTTCCAATAAAACATTAGTCCTGTAGTTGCAGTTTGGTATTAAAAAGTAGGATACTGTTCCAGAATCAGCTCTCTACAACACATTTTAACAGCAAATTAAACTACTTGTAGAGTGACAATAGAGGCATATTATGGTTATTTTTTATGTAACAAGGATCAGAAACGTTGCTAAATACAAACAGGTATTAAACGGCAGAGATCAATCTATAATAGAGAACTTGCTTTCCCCTTGAGTGTTTATTCAAACCGACTTATGAAGGGAAGCCTCGCGGCGCAGCAGCTTCCTCTCTTTTGTTTGAATCTAAAAGCACATATGGAACCACTTTGTGACCTTGGGTCAGTGGCTCTTAAGCGCTACTGAGGCGTCCATCCATTCAGTCCACACCACCTTTGACCTCTGGTGTGGTCGTTACGCTTTGGAAGCAGCTGTCCTGTCAGCAGCACAAGTCTCGAGGTGCAGCGAGGACAGTCGCTGACTAAACCGGGTGACTGAATGAATTTATCTATAAATTCACCAAATAGCTCCACTTCTCTGTTCCCAAGGCAGAGATTAACCTCTTCCAATGCTTTTCAACACACTGATGCTCCAAAAAAACGAGACTGTGTTTAAAGTCAAGACTTTTTCTGACAGTCAAGTCAATCTAGGAAACATGTTTGGAACAGGCCAATCACTGGAAGACTCTACTAACAAGGCAAATAGACTTTATACAAATAAGCTAATGTGTTTGTCCATTTGCATATACTCCAATAAGCTAATTGTGAGATGTACAGTATGTCCCAATTTGTGCTTTTATTTTTCCAACATTATTCTCACATGGAGGCACACAAGCCCTTCAGCCACAAATTGAACAATAACACCCAGATGCACACGCACAGGGACCCGCAATTTGAAAGTCAGGCATCTAGAGTAGCAAACAGTCGAAACGGGACAAACGCAGACCCGAGCCAACTAGTCCAGACAGCTCCGATGGCGTGAATGAAATCAGATGACGGAGTCTATACGTATCAGTTAGTCTGTCTGTGTCTGCATTGATCACACAGCAGGCGACTCAATACTCATCTCCAGTTTTCTATTTCCACTTTGTCATCTTTCTCTCCATTCAACCACCCTTCAATCAACGATCCATTGACTGCCATGAAGAGTGAAAGAAGTCTTGTTTGCTGCGTGTCCGTGTGCATGTATGCGTGTGTGTGTGTCTTTGTTTAGTCATGAATTGTGTCTACAACACCATCCATCCATTAATGGACTGAAACATGACAAACAAAAATGTTAGATTTGTAAACTGTATAATAATTAATGATAATGGAAGTCTTATCATTCTGTCTAACAGATGGAATTACATTTATTTTTGTATTCCTCAGTTATTTTTTCATACAATATTTTAGCAGAATTTAGGCATTTGTACTTTCAGTACATTTGGTTTGTTATGTTTGGTTTGTTTAACATATTTTATAAATATTAAAATGCTTACTTACCCTTTTTGAATATCTAATTTTTGAATGGCAGTACATTCAATGCAAATGAGCTGTGGGATTTAACATGTCATGTCTTTTTTAAATATATTTTACTGTGCTTCATATTCTGAAAGTGTTCTGGAAGCTCTATCGTAATTTCTTTGTTTTTTTAAAGAAAGATCTTAATATACTGCTGCTTTTTCCTATATTATGTTGTTATTTTTTATCTTGTTTTTTAACATTATCTCTCTCTTGCAGTTCAGCAGATGAGCAGTTTCGGTGGAGAGCTCAAGGTAAAGTTACCAATAAATGATACAAATAATCACCCATGTTCACACTGTGCAAAGGTTGCGAGATCTGACGCCAATCCTTTTTGCTGCAGTTGTGTAGCTTAAGTTGTAGACTGGTCACACATACTAGCACACACAGGATATACTGTATGTCTGAAAGACATCTTGAGTTAAGGTTTAGATGAATTGCCTTGCCTCCCAACAAGGACTTTACCCACTTTGTGTTGGATCTTCTGTGTCAAGGAACTTCTTAATTATAATCAGCGTCCCAGTATGAATGCATGTGCAGCAGCAGCCACATGATGATCTAAAAGGATGAAAACATGATTGTGAAAACACACACAGATACAGACACACGCATTCACACAAAGACATAATCTCCTCCCATATACATATCACAAAACTAGTGTTTCATGTTTTAGTCAGGGTTCATTTGCATCATGTCAAGACAACGCGGTGCGGTTCTTCTCACTCATCTTCTGCTTACATCCTCATCCTCTTCTCCCCTTTATAGCCGATGGACAAAAGGACATTGAGGACGAGTTGACAACTGGTTTGGAGTTGGTGGATTCCTGCATTCGCTCCCTCCAGGAATCAGGAATACTTGACAGTGGAGAACGTAAGTGTACTAATCAGCAGCATTGTGTGTGTGTGTGTGTGTGTGTGTGTGTGTGTGTGTGTGTGTGTGTGTGTGTTTGCCAGTAGGCAGCGGAGTATGAAGTTAATTACATAAAGTGTCTATTTAGATTTAGTTTCAATTCATTCTGTTTTGAGTTGACTCAGACCATCTTAAGACTCAACCCCAACAAAGTGCAATTTCAGTTTTAAGAAGAAAAGGATGTGAATTCATTTTGGCTTTCATGCGTTTATGTGAAGTCACGTCTGTAGAAGGATTTAATTCATAGAGAGGGAATTAGACCTTGTTAACACTTTAAGGTCTTCTGTGCCCAACTCTAGCGGGCACTTGAGCATGGGGTAAACAAACCTTTTACTACCTCAAAATGAATATAAATTGTATTCTTAATTGTCATGCACAGTCTGTCTTTAAAAAGCGCGACGATGGGGGCAATCTTAATAAAACCAAAGCACGTGGTTGGTTTTACTACGGAAGGATTATGGCGTGTATTGTTTGTCAATTATTTTTGTTTTCCTGAAAGGAAATGAGAAAATGTTCTCTTATTAGTCCCGTAGGCCATTAGATATCTGGCCTAAGTGCAGCAATTCCCTGAGTTAATATTGAGTTCTTCCTCGCATTTTATTTCTACTTACAATAAGCATGTTGAGTCAAGGGAGGATTGGACATTATAGTTAGAAATAAGTATTTCAAAATGCAAAGTATTTTCATGCAGAGAAAGGGGGCAGCTGTAGTTTGGCATTGAGAGATTCATGTTGTCAATTATTAAGTGAAGCTGAACCCCAAAACAGGGACTTTGAGGCAACTTATTCACAACTACACGTGTTCCTCATTAGGCAGATAAAAATGTCCCAACTCCTTTGATATGGAGACAAGCGGATTACGGCCAGGCAGATGCTCCTGAATTTGTAACCAACAAACGTCCACCTCCATCCTGTAGGCCTTGTATTGTGATATACCAATTCAAGCAGGGGCTGAGGGGCAGCCCGTGTGTTAAATCTGCTAAAGGTGCATGGAATTGGTCTGGGAACACTTGCATGGCCATTTGACTTATTATTGTCTGTGACCTTTATGATTAATATTGCTCTAATAAATGGCATTTCTACTTGAAGAGTACACTCTCATATTATAAGACTGCGAAACAATGGGAGACATAAGATTATTATGACATTTGCAGAAAGGGCCTGAATCACTTCTCCTTAAATGAGTCCAAATAGGTGCCCCATCATTGTCAGCACACGTGCATGCTCCACACCCAGCTCTTTTTCCCATCTTGCAAATGGATTTCTACCAAAAGCATTGCAATGTGTGGGTGCAGATGCATTCTGCATAGCTATTTGGGTGTGTGTTTTTCCTCAAAATGGTAGCACTGCAAAAAGCTTAGCGGTAAACACACAGCATTGTGACATGTCGCTTTGTTCAGTGAAAGGTTGCACAAAGCGGGGAGGCTTTTTTTCCTTCAGCTAATCCTGTAGTTGGTAAAGTGTCATAACAGAGCAGCACAAATACATATAAATGAGTACTCTGAGTCCCAACCTTACAAAAAAGTTAAAATCGTGAAACTAATATACGTCTCAAAGAACGTACTGTGAGGCCTTGGTGTACTGTTCTTTAACCCTTTGTTTAAGGAACAGCACCTTTTGCATTTGTGTGGGACGTATGTTGGTGAATACAGTTTGAATGAGAATACGATGGTCGTCATTTGACCGAGCGGCTGAGTGGAGACTCAATGAGACTCAAACAGGATCTGGTGTCAGTGCTTTTTATTTTTCCCCCTCTCATTCTCACCCACGTAATCACACACACACTAACAGTAAACACGCACATTGAGTGCTTACAGACACGCATGCACAAGCACGTCAGCTCCTTGATACATTTCCCGATCGACCCGCCTGATAACCTTTGAGTCATCACCATCACTTTACGTCACGCATACCAACGCTGAAACTGACGCGCAAGAGTTTTTTTGTCAAGCTGCGCACACAATGTAACAAACATCAAGGCCGAGGGATGATGAGTTCGGAAGCTCCCACTCACTCAGCGCAACTCAAAGTGCTGTTCAATAATTCATAAAAGCAAGGGATGAATCAAGATGAGAGAAGACAAGTCTTTTGTGAGGGCAAGAAGCGGAGGAGTTGATCTTGGTTCACAGCGCAAAGGGAGTCAAGGCGAGAACGGGATTCTGGGGGAACAGAGAGAGAAAGAGAAAGTAAACAGATAAAGGGGGATGATATGATGGTGAGGGGGGGGCTTTGTTATTTTGGGGGAAAAAAAATAAGCTAACATACCTGTGAGCTCTGGGGCGGATATTTATTGAAGACGCATGACGTGTTCATGATATGTGTGTTTAAAAAACACAAAACTTGACATCTTAGTTTTCACTTCCTGACTCATATTGAAATGTGTAGTCAGAGAGAGGGTCAAAATAGCAAGCTAATTGCTAATTGAAACATGTATACACATGTATACATGTAAACACTGTTCTGAACATGTCAAAGACCCAAATATTCTTCAATAAAGCGAAAACACACAAACTCACGAACCGATAACCTATATAACGGCTCACATTCAACCGTTTCCCTTCAGTCCAAGTTATCAGTCTGCATGCAGTCTGGAAGGTGGTTCCTCTCACTCACTGCCTTATGATGTTCTTATTCACAATCAATATGAGCTTCATGTGCAGACGGTTAACTATGTACTCCAGCTAATGAAATTTATGAGGCAATACTCTAAAATCCCGCAGAGCTTAATAAACAGCTAATGAAAGCAACATTAAGTAGTTCATTCCCAACCAGAACTTTACGATATCATAGAAACGAGGTCAAGGAAAGTTTTGGTCTAGAACAAGGAAAAAATGTTTTGGGAGGTAGCAAGTTATAAGGTGATCCATCGATTATAACTTTCTTCTTCCCAGCCATCCTCATCCCATCCTCTCCCCCTGCACCTTTTCCTCCTCCTTCTCCTCATATTCTCTTTTTTTTCTGTGTTTTTCTTTCCCTTTGCTAATAAATTATGTATGCCATCTCTAACTCACGGAGTGCTGCACTGCTGCACTATCTGTTCTAAATTGCTGCTCTCTCTCTCTTCCCCATTTCACTTTTTTTGCCTCTCAATCGCTCCCCTCCGCCCCCTCTCTCTCACTCTTAATCTCTCTCTACTCACTCTCTTGCTATCACTATATATAACGACCGCACGCACACGCACACGCACACACACACACACACACACACACACACACACACACACACACACACACACACACACACACACACACACACACACACACAAACTAAACAACTGCCAACCAACCCCCAACAACTGCCCAACCGTACACAACTCTTGGGTCTCTCTCTATCGGTAGGACCGGCTCTTCTTTCCCAGAGTACCTTGCAGCTTAACTCCACCCCGGAGGCTTCGCTCCAGTACTCTGCCAGCTACCATAGCAACCAGACCCTCGCCCTTAGCGACAGCATCTCCGCAGCAACTTCTCAGCGCAGCGGGCAGGTTGGAGGAGCCGTGCACAGCTACAACCAGGTAGGAAAGATTGCTTTACGTAGATGATGATGAGGATGCCCGGAAGTGTTGATGTGGGTGAAGTGCGTGATTATGAAAAAGACGAGATATTCTGAAACAGTCAATTCGTATTAGTGTGTAAACTTGACAGTAAGAGCTTCTCCACCTAAACGCTATTCTCTCATGAAATTTAAAAATGTTCTGGCTTGTAACGTAATTCGTACCACATTTGTCTAGAGGTGAGACATGGAGTTATACAAATTCCTCCAAGCTGGATAGAGGGAAATCAGATGCTCATAGACCAAAAGATGATGCACACAGAGGAAATCTGATTAAATGTATTCTTAAAAGCTTAAGACAAAGTCACATGATAATCACAGCTGATGAAGAGAGAAACCCCACCAAATTACCGTCAGTTATTTTCGTTATATTTAAAGGAAATGGTCACACATACGCACACACACACATACACACACACATGCATCCTTTTAATAAGAGAAGAACTGCTTAATTAGTAAAGCATCTGATTTAAAAAGTATTGAGAGCGTCTGGGGCAAATTGTCCATTAGTGCTAGATGGTTAAATAAATATTTAAGGACATATTTATATTTATAAACCAGATTATTATTTAATAACAAGCTCTTTGGGGAAACCTTTATCTGTATCCTTTAAAGAAGCTGTACATGTTTTCAACCTCATTGAAAACATGTACAGCAGGCATGAAGTGACCGTTTTATTTTTTGTTGCTTTGTGGGTGTGAAAATCTGTGTTTGTACGTCTGTCTACCCATGTTCTTTTGAAAGAGAAAGGTGATATTTGTCTTTGTGAACACATTCATTCATTGGACCCCCCCCCGCCTTAGACAGTCCCAACAGTCTGTAAAGAGATGCTTTCCGAGAGAGAGATCCCATTCCTTCCCTTTATAGGTAACACAAATACTTGAGGCGAACTCCATAGACAGACAAACCGATGAAGGCATGTGCTGGAGATGGATGGGCAGCTATGTCAAAGGGAGTTTTTATTGTCCGTAGTCTGAATTCTGAATTACTTCTCGTCCTCTGTTCCCCTTGTATTGCAGTGTTCCCGTCCTCTTTTCTCCCCCCCCCCCATCTTCCCTCTCTGTCCTTCCTGCTCACCATCTCTGTCTATGTGAGCATTAGCATGTGTGTGTGTGTGTGTGTGTGTGTATGTGTGTGTGTTTGTGTGTACCCTCTTCTCTGATGTTTTGGGCTTGTCAGTGTAATGGGGCCAGTCTTGTCAGCAGGGCTTGTTGCTCATGAATAGCTTCATACAAGGCAGTGCCGATAGAGAGGTGAAGTTCGAATGCATGTGCATTAAATGCCGTATTTTTTTGTTAGTGTGCTTGCAGTCATGTGCTCATGCAGTTACAACAAGGGGTGTTCATTGCACTCCATGTGTGTATAAAAGTTACGTTTCAGGGAGATTGAGAGGGTTGCTGCTCTACTGAAGGGTATTTATAACCCTGAGAGGACCTGCTTTAATAATGCATGGATACATGGCACCTCAAACATCGCAGTGTTTTCCAGGAGGAGAAGAGAAGCAGAACTGCAAGATGATACAGAAGGGGATGGAGGAAGTGCTCTCCCTCTCGCAGTCTGTCTGGCTTTTTATTTATTAGTGGACAGCCAACAAGTCATCTATACTCACTGTTTATTTATTACAATCAGCCATCCATCTGTTTATCTATTAATTCAATTGCTCACCTCTTCATCAGTCAGAAGTCCATTTCTGTCTCACTTTGCATCACGATAGCTGTAGCTCATATGCATGTAAAACCATTAGTAGGAGTCTTAAAGTAAGGTTTGTGGCCTGCATCTCATCAGCCTTAGTTCTCTTTCTTGGCTTCATAACTTACTAAACTAACGCAAGGGACTTATGTAAAATACTTTTATTGTCAACAATCGGTTTTCTATTTCTCTCTGTTACATGACAGATTTGATTAAAGAAAAACCTTTCCATGTGCTCTCAAATAAAAAAAATAGATCAAGTGATGGTGTTTAAACTGATGCAATTTGTGCAAATTAAGGTTATGACTGCTTGGCAAAACTTAAAACTTCCGTCTTAAGAAAGCAGAAAATTAGCCTGAGAGGATTGCATGGACTCAATTGGGCCCGTTTTTTCCAGCAGTCACGGCAGTTTGAGTTATGCTATTTACATATACTGTATGTCATGAGTCTTGCTGACATTAGCTTTTCTCATTTTTAAAAGGAAAGATGAAAACTAGCGAATACTATTTAGCTTGCTGCTGAGAAGCTGCGAGGCAGGATTGAGAGCCAGGAGCTAAACTCGCCTGAAAAGCTGTAAGCTGGACTGAACTGAACTGCTTCATGTATTGCTGTGAGCTAAACAGCATCGCTTGATAAATGGCGAGGATCTAAACTGCGTTGTTGCCTTCTATGAAGAGGTAGTAGAAGCAAGATGTGGAGTTGGCTTTTTGCAACCAGAAGTAGCATGACAGGGAACTAGGATTACCATTTCATTTTTTCATTCCAGACTTCTTTTTGTAACCAGAGGAGTGACCACCTGCTGGCCATTCAAAAGGATTCTAGTTTTGATGCATTCCATCAGCATCCAGAGCAGGGTGCATTCACAAATCATGGTTGAATGCTCTACTGTACTCTTTCACAAGCGCTTCCACACATAAAGCGGTAGCATGTTACTGAATCAAGACCCTGTAAGATGACGTATAAAAACTATTTCCTTGTTGTTTCTTTTCTCTCAGTTGTTGTCGGTGTGTCTCTCTCTCTGGTACGCTGCTTGCCTCCATAAACTGTGTGTCCTTTTTTTTAAAGAGACCGCTAATCCACTCAGCCAAAGAAGAATCAGTTTCTATGACCCCAATGCAAACAAAGCATGTGCTGGAACCAAAGGCCTGTTGTCTTCCGCAGACACAGCTCCTCGCAAAGCTGGAAAACATAACCAGAAACCGCTGTTCAGAACATAATTGGAAACCGTGTGCCTGTGTGTGTGTGTGTGTTGTTTTATTTAACCGGGGAAGGTTTGCTGAGCAGGCATCTTTTTTTTATAGAATAGCCTACTCCAAGTTGTTGGTGTGTATGCGGGTGTGTGTTGGCCTATTGTGAGACAGATAATGTTTGTGGTCCTTTATGTTTTGTGTTTGCATTTGGGTTTACATGTGTTTTTGAGTTTGTCAGCTTCAGATATGAACAACAGGTACAGACAAGAATTTTTCTGCCAGTGTACATTGACATCTGTTAGTCTCCCCTGATATGTCCATGTATGAAATTGACTGTGTGCCTAGTCTTAATTCTGAGAAACGGATGCTTTAATTTCTCTGTGACGTAATGACAAAGCTCCAAGGTGACTCAGGGACTGTGCTTGCATAATGTGGCCTTTGTACAGCTGCAGCCATGTCAGGCTTCCAAATGGCTTGGGTGGTACACTAGAGAATTTTGGGGAGGTCATAAATAAAGACGCTCCGTTCTTTATCGTTTTATACGTAGTCTGTAGTTTAGCTGTTTTGGACCAGAAATTGTCACTTTAGCGACAAGCCTTTCCCTTTTACAGCTTTGAGCATCCACATAAGGCTGAATGACACTCAGTGGAGCAGTGGCATATGCTCTCCCCGACTGCCTCTGGATATTAAGGAGGATACATTAAAATGGACCGGCATGTGATTTGGGATACAAAAGGCTTCTCATGCTCTAAGTTTTCCTCACTGGCACAAAGAATTAATTGCTTTTATCAGTCATCACCGTAGGTAGCAGAACTGATTTTTTTTCCGCTGTCCTCCTTTAAATCAAGATTTAAGATTTTCTGATATACATTGTATAATATTAATAGCTTTATAGATGTTACCGTACCAAAAAATCAACTGAAGTGATTTCTTAACAAATGTCTTTGTCGCTATGTGATTTTTATCAACGATTGAGTTATTTTAGGTCTTTGTGGATATTGTGTTTTACGAGATTACAGAGGATGAATAATAAGACGTGTATGCACAATGACTCTGTAATCGTTCCCTCCACTTTGAGTGGGTGGTGCGACGAGGCATTATGAGAAATAATTTCAGTTAGCTGAGCTCTGAGGACTTCATTGCCTGCTTCTATGAGTCTGTTTGAATCCCCCTCTGATTTCTGTGGGGATTTCATTACTAGCTCCTCAAAGGCTTGACTGTACTCATTGTACATAAAAAAGAGTTTTAATGGCCACTACCCTTATCCCTTTTATCCAGTTTTTCTTAACTTTTTTTTTCTCTTTTTCACTCCTCCCGACTTCTCATCCTCCACAAATCACTCCCTCTATTCATCCTTTGGTCCCTGTCATGACTCGTCTCCCATCTCTCTCGCTCTGGGTTACCCCACATATCCTCAGGTGACCTCTAGCCGTGCCGCCCAGCAGCAACAGTCACATTCTGGGGCAGGGTCAGGTAAGAACTCTCCTCTCCTTTCTCCTTCACTTCCCTACTCCTCTCTTTTTCCCTTTCTTGCGATGCGTTTTACTTAACAATCAGAGATGCTAACAGACATGCATGAGGATTGGAACTTGAAGAAGACGTTTTTGAGTATAATTCTCTCTTATGGTAAGACTCCAGATGTGATGATGCTACCACAAAGTCATTCGTCGATTTTTGGCCAATCCATGACGAGCACAGAAGTCCGATAAAAAAGCAACACTGGATCAGACCCTTTATCTCAATTCCTCCTGGTTTCTCCATTGTTGCCCATGTGGTTATTTAAGTCCCCCAGATGGACTATACGGTTCCCAGGCAGGATTATTTTCAAGAACCAGTCTCCAGAAGTCTGACTGAAGCAAGCATCACTATATTCTCCCTCATTCTCTTGCTTTTTCTCCATTTGTTACGTTTTCTCTCCTCTCACCATGTTCTCCAGGTATCTACTACTCCAGCTCCACCTTACCCGCCCAGCGTGTCAGCTCCCCTCTCTCTGGAGGAGCAGGAGGCTCGGGATCCGGTTCCCCGGGTAAGCTCCAGCGGCTGGGATCAGCCTCCGACGCAGCGGGGTACTCTACCACTCAGCGCCTGCCGTCCTCCTCTTCTCCCAGCAAACAGTCACCTGGTACTCGACTCGCCAAGTCATACAGGTAGCCTGTGGCATTGATATTGATTTTCATGTTTATGTGTTAACACTGTTGTATGATAGGGTCTTATAGTGTTTGAAGATGTGATTTTGATTGAGTTTTACAGACAGAATGAGAGATAAATGAACAATGAGCATCTGTGAATAAATAGAGTAGAATGGAATGTATGTAAAAGTGTTTCAAGTCATTATTTGTTTTTGTGTCCATTTTCTTTCCAGCACCACGGTTGCTGTGACTACAGCAGGAGGGGGCGTGTCTCCCCTGAGGGTCGCATCTCCACCCAACTCAACAGCAGCAGGGGGAGGGGCCGGTTCATCATCGTCCCCTCTTCACCAGGTACAGAACGTTACCTACTCAAGCATTTTGTACAATAGATATAGTTGTAATTTAAGTAACTCTATATTCAAAGCAATTTTCCTACAAAGGTTATTGCTAAAAGTGCTTTACAAAACAAATAGTAATAGTAAAACACAAGCAGATTCGTCAGTCAAATTGGATCATTAAGAAGAATCAAGTAAATCAAGTAGAATAACCTTAGGATCTATTCATGCCTGCTGCCAATGGAACGTAGCATTGCATTGGCTTTCTTGGATGATCATCATCAGACTTAAGCAAAATAGACATCTGTGTATCATCTGTGCAACTATGAAAAAATAAATGAAGATTCTAATGATCTTAAGAAAAGAGCATATTAAACGAAGGAGGACTGATGCAGCTTCAGGAAAGGTGCAATCCTTTCGTTACTGTATTTAAGGCAGCAGGAAAAAATCCAGATTCAATGGATACATTAAGTAATCTCTGAAAGAGTTAGGTTTTGTATGAGTTTAAATTTACACAATTCAAACATTTTTGTGTGTAATTAGTGTTCTTTGTGTTAAAAATCCTGGTTGAGGATGAGTATTTGTAACCATTTCTACCCTAAAGAAGGCATACGATTGGAAAATAATCCAAAAAGCTCCTCACATGCTGCAGGAGACGCTTGACTGAGAAGGTCACCGACTGGGCAGGGATTCAACCGTTGATTCACAGTTATAAACGGTGTTCTGGAGCCACTGCCTCCCTCTGTTATCACCCTGGAGAAATAAGCTCCACTTCCAGAGCGTAAAGCAGTGTTTAAAGTGGCTATTTTATCCTGGAAAATAATGTAGGGGACCGCTTGTCCCAATTACTGCCATATGCTGGTGATCCAAGGTGGTGATATATTCATTTTCACATTTAATAGGGCCACATGGTTTAGAGAAAACAACCAGTTTTTATTTAATCATCTTATTCAGTGCTATTTATACCAGGAAGATAAGAGTGGCTTCAAAATTACAAACTATATTTCTCCTGATTAGTCGGAGTACAATCAATGTCAAGAATGAGTGATGGAATATAAATGTATCACACATGTGAGAGCATTTTGAGGATTTTGTGTATGCACAAATAACCTTCTCGCTTCTTCAGTGCAGAAAATTGTGAGGTCATGTACGAATATGTTGAGGCTTCATGTGGCCAGTAAAATATCCTGATCATGTGTGAGGGTTGGCATGTTAGTGTTGTGATATTACTAATGAAAGCCAAGTGGGCTGGGTGTTAGGTTGAAGATTATTTCCTTGAGAACAAAGAATGTTGTGATGCCCCCCAAGATCAATTAGGTACAGCCATATCTTGACTTGGAGTGTTAAACTTTGTAATCTTCAAGTAGCATCTCATTTAAACCTCAAACCAAATAAGTTGGTTGCTTATGTTTGATATCTCCCACTGTACCGTGATGAAAAATCATTTTCCCCTGCTATCTGAACCACGCAAATCAAAACAAATCAGCTTTTACACATTTAGCTGCCATAACATTGTAATCGTACACAGAATATTTCACCTATTTCGAATTTCAAATCAGTCAATTTGCAATTATTGAAAAAAAAAATCTCTTTGCAGATGAGTTCGGGCATAGGGAGCTATGCCACTCTGTCTCCCAAACGGCTGGCAGCTCACCACGCTTCGGACCAGTACAAGATCGCCCACGAGCTCTACGCTACCGCCACACTCCAGAGGCCGGGCAGCCTGGCAGGTGGGAGTTCACGCACTCATGCACTCGAACATCCTCCGTGTACATTCCAATATATCTCATAGCCATCCCCCAAAAACCAGCAAAGGCCCACAGTCATGTGTGAGGAATCAGTCAATCTTTTGACAAGCAATGTGTTGCTACCTGCTCTATACATCACAGCATGCGCACATCGTTTTCTGAACCTCGTCACGGCTTCCCCTTATGAATACCAACTTCAAAATAAAATGCACCAGTGTTCTGCAGTTTCATTTGCGTACTTCTGGGCTGCTTATGAACAGGTGTGTTGTGAATACCATGGAGAGACCTGCTTTAAGGAGATTAAAGTGATGCTGATTCTAATTGTGTTGTCTAATAAGATCTATTTACTAGGAGCTGAATGTATTAGGATGACACTGGTGTGTCACGACAAGCAGCAACAGACTTGTATCTGCCCCTGGAGCTGCATTGACAAGTTAATTGCTTTCTCTCTTGACTACAAAATTGAGTTGGCTGAATATCAAAGTGAAAATGAAACCGTTTTGTGGAAACCTTTAATGGTCCAGCGTGTGCAATTTTACTTGAGGTTCAATGTTTGTTCCTGTTCAAATGAAATATGATTGATAACCCATTGTTTCGAGGACTTTAGATTCTTAAGGGTTGCACGGCAAGTGCCATTCAGAGTAGGGGAGTCGTTTTACATATCCTTACCTTTTCTCATTTGACATTGCTAAAATGTCATGTATTTTCAAACTCATTCACGATTACAAAGTCATGTGGATGGATAAAAAAATTGTATACCTTGAGGGGTTTTACCGTTTTTTAAATTGGCAATTTTATTTCTTCTTTTTATTTATTTGTTATGTTTGGGGTAATCTGTGAGCTTAGTATAGTAACAACAGTCTCTGACGCCTCTGTTAGTGAATCCTTTGCCACAGGTTTTTAAAATCTTGTTTTAGTTTGAGTGTTTTCAATTTTTCATATGACTTTAAAGATTTCTTTTGACGAGATTAATCCTGATTTAACCAGGTAGCAATGTTTTGAAGCTCTGGCGTAAATTAAATGATTAGTCCTTTAACTTTGAGGTATATTGATTAAGAACATGACCTTCATACGTTACCCTGAAGCGTTACTCTGATCTCGAAGCAACGCCTGTGGTTTGTTCCCTCTTCCAAAGAATTTAAATGAAGATGAAGGAAAAAGACAAGTCTGAACAGGAACACGTAGTAATGGAAAAAAAAATATCTGTAAATATTTTACAGAATGAAACATCATGGGAGGGTATCTGTCTATTTCTCCTCTACATCAGTCTATCTTCTCTTTTTAAAGTTCCCTCTCGCTTTGAAAGAAAGAGGTCAGTACATCCATGAGTGGACCCTTGTGAGTTAAAAAAAATGAATGAATGAAGAACTGAAACTGACTCCCCAAGACTTCAAAGATGAAAGGGATGAAGGAAAAGAGAAAGAGCTGGGATGAATCATGTGCTTAATGGGTGTGTCCATGACTCTAATTAGTGCTCCTTAATGAATATGCTGACCGTCTCTGCCTCTATCGTGTTTAGGTTTCCTATTCCTCTCCGTCTCAAAATTCTAATTTCAAATTGAGCCCAATGGGTTTTGTAGGATCACAAATGTCCGTATACGGTTCCGTCATTTTCCCTCCATCTCCTTCTTCTTACTTTCTCACTCGCTCATTCCGACTGTCTCCATCGTTGGGTTGGCCTTCTCCGCTGCTGGCTACTAGAGTGTGACGGTCAACAACCTCCCTTTTCATTAGCGAGCAGGTCAAACCGCCAAGTCTGTTAACCTGAAAAGGAGGACTCAAAGCGCATAACGCAGTCGCCTCTTCGCCCCGCGGCCATGTTCCAGACAGGGCAGAATGAGGCACAGCGCTGATTCGTCTTTTTCCATAGTATAGGGAGTGCAGGCAGCCTCTTGTTTATCCCCATCGCTGCTTGCACCTTCCTATTGTAGGCTGTTCGATAAAAGAGGTTTTAGGGCAGAACAGATTCCCCTGTATGTTTGCGTCCCAGTATTCACTGCTCAGTGTTAAAATACTCTTTTGGACTTGGTCTTCTTCATTGGGCAGTTGAAACAAGAGCTAGACGCAGATCCTAAGCTGCATGAAAAACTAGAGCATGGCGACATGGCCCTGAAAGCACCTCACGTGCTTTGCTTTCTGATATGATCCGAAGGCTGGCGAGGTTAAGTTGATGGCGGATGCACACATTGGTCTGAATCGGAGTCTCTCGTCTCTCTTCTTCCACTTAAAAAGGCTCGCCATCGATTGAGGGCTAATGCGATATGATACAATGTCTCCCCCTCCCCCAGTCATAGCTGTGCGAGCATGTCCTTTCCCTGCCATGTCACCCAGGCCCTGCTAACTCATTGTTTATCCCATTTCCCCGGTCCCCTACTCTTCTTTACCTTCCTAATTTTAATTTAGCTCCGTGGTTTCAAACGGGAGGCCTTACAAGTGTTCTGCTGGCTCATGAACAAACGCCTGCTGTCAATGTCTTCCTTGCCCTCTGTCTGTAGGATTCCTGCCAGACATGGAGAAGGGGGGGTGGGTGGGGGTGGCACTATATCTCATTGTTTTATAGCTGACCAGCAATGTGTTCCTTGGAGATTTAAAAATGAATTACAAAGGCATCTCCTTTACTTGATCTGATTTCTCTGCCTCTCTCTATATCGGCCTATTTATTCTTATCTCATGTGTTCCTCATGTGTGACTGTCTGAATATTCCTTTACTTCAACTTGGTGCAGTAGTAAGTCAACGCTTGTCCCACCCCCAGTAGACACACCAGTAACACAAACACACATGCACCCTAATCCGTCCACTATATGAATAGTGTGCTGTCTTACACCGCAACACTCATTCTAAACCCCCCAAAATGGTGTCCTGTGCTTCATAATTTGTTGCCGTTTATCACCCATAATGTCCACCGTTGTTCCTTTACGTTCATCTGATCCCTCATGTGTAGCTACTCATCATCTTCTGCCACACTCGCTTGTCCTTGTTTATCTATTCATCCGCTTTCTTTCACATCCTCTTAACCCTCCTGCT
Source organism: Pungitius pungitius (assembly GCF_949316345.1). Taxonomy (NCBI): domain Eukaryota; kingdom Metazoa; phylum Chordata; class Actinopteri; order Perciformes; family Gasterosteidae; genus Pungitius; species Pungitius pungitius. The sequence continues at coordinate 9,646,219 of NC_084918.1, read as the reverse complement.
ATGTTCGTTTCTTAGGTACAGCAATGATGTTCCCGGGTCAATTTGACCTAGACATAATTTGCATTAGTCTACCATAACATGTATTTTTTGCTATATTTTATTATTTTTTTGAAGAAAAAAAAATGTCATGGGGTGATGTAGATAAATAGAGATGAGACACCTATGCTGTTCAGGGTCATATTGACCCGCTTACTCAAAATCAAGCCAAATGAGTAAATAAGAATTTCTATTGAAAGTAAACTTCATTCATAGTGTTAAGAAACAGACATTTACAAAAATGAACAAGAGATGAGCAAAATTAACGAGGTGTGTGTATGCGCGTGTATGCGTGGGTGTGTGTGTGTGTGTGTCTACACAGCACATGAGTGACATGTCGTCACGGTGTGCTTTGTGCAAATAAATTTTGCACATGTCACACATGTTGTGCTTGTCTTGTTGTCATATCGCCCTGCCTGTCTCTGCATCCCACAGGCTGGCTACCGATTCATCTTTTGACCTATAGACCCCAGCAAGGACGAGAAGCCGCAAATATGCATGAAAATGCATTTCGTCCAGCTCCTTCCAATCCTCCCCCAAAACACGTCTCCCTTCTAGATTAGTCATCTTGAGAATTACTTTTTGTAATGACTTTGGGAGGACCAGCTCAAAAGCTGACTTGATGTCTGTGACACGAGTCACTGCCATCCTGGTGGGGCCTGGCCTGGTCTTTATAATATTTTTGGCAGTCAGTCTCAGCTAACTTGCGTTAGGTGAGGATGACCACTGTATTTCCCGATTTTTTGAAAGGAATGTTTCGCTTGGAACAGATATTATACTTTCCTCATCCGATGTTTTAGAATCCGAATTTCATCTCAAGATGGTCTTCATCTTCGGACACATCCTCCTCTATTTCGCTGTTGCGATCAAAGATGAGCTCCAGAGCCTCCAGGGCCATCATTCTTTTTTTGCTCATAGTTTTTTACTGAGCTGCTGAGTTGTATGCATGCTCTTCAGAGTGTAATGTTTGTAAGATTCCACAGCAACCCTTTTGTATGTGGCCGGGGTTTTCCCACCAAAATAGTATATTTATTTCTTGTACAGGTGGGGGCCGTTAGAAAGAGAGTGCATCTGAGACGCACGTCTGGTTCACGTGGGGGGATGGGCACATAAGTGCAGGACAGAGATCGGTTCCAATAACAAACACTTGATTTCTTTGTTTGAAGTTTGAAATGTGGACAACTTTATATGTGGGGCTGTGAACGTGTGTGTGTGTGTGTGTGTGTGTGTGTGTGTGTGTGTGTGTGTGTGTGTGGTGTTAGAGAGAGAAATGTGGTGAAGAGTGAATAAGAAAGACAGTCTCACATTTTCAAAGAAAGAAATGGTCTAAACTTGACACTTCTGACCCCTTATAGCCTCCACGTTCACTGCCGGGTCAAATTGACCCGAACATCATCTCTGTAATATAAACCTGCATGGGGGGGTTTCAAATGCATGATATTTTTTTTTAATTTTTTTTTACGTTGGTTACACTAATTAAGCCAAGCAGAAGAAGTTTCATACAAAAAAAGTACTTTCAAATATTTTTCCTAGATTTTTAAATTTTGAAACGGGTCAATTTGACCCGCAACATGACAGGAGGGTTAATACAGTGTCTTTTCTACCCTCTTCGTACCCCGTCTTGCCTTTTTCCTCTTCCTCATTTTAGCCTCTTTCTTTCATCCTCTCTACCTATCCTCCTTACGTCGTTTTTTGATGTCTCTTTTCTCAAGGCTCCCGTGGCTCCTACAGTAGTCAGCACAGTCAGGAGCCCCTTCGGCCTTTGGGGTCCCCAGAGCACCATATTGATCCCATATACGAAGAACGTGTCTACCACAACAAGGGCCCCATGAGGAGCCTGAGCCAGAGCCAGGGGTCTGACACAGGCCCATACCGCAACAACACCGGTAAGGCTTTGGAAATTTCATTTTACTGTTTTCATTGACTTCACTGTAATTTCCTTTTTCTTTAAAGCTGAAATTCATCCTACAAATTTCAGTCCTAATAGTTCAACGCTGACAACTCGACTGTTGCAACAACAGACATGAGGACACTTTTCTTCCCACATGAGTTGAATGGTGCATTTGGTTTATCCTTGTTCTTCATGCTGAATGATTACTTGTAGACATTTCCAATAACTTCATTCAACCCAGGGACAAATGGAGAAAGTAGATAAGAGAAAATAGAGCTATCAATAACACATTTGTTGTGTGCCACTGATGTGTTTTTATGAAAGTCACTCAGTCACACACACTCATTCACACCCGCTCTTCCCTTAACTCCATTGTTGCCAGCAATGTGTTTTTAATAGGGCCTCATTGAGTTTATCTCAATGTGGGTTTAGGTAAGCCTTGTTAATCCCATTACCGTATCATACCCACATGAAAACACCCAAGTCGGTCACGCCATGTTCCCAGCCCCCTCGATGTCATTAAGCCTAGCCTTAATAGCTATCATTAGCATTTGGGTCAGAATCAGAGCGGGAAATATGCCAATGGACCAGTGTTTGTTCAGTTGATCGGTTTGACTCATTTCAGTTGCCCTTAAAAAATAATAGTGGCTTTTGAAGAACATATTTCAGTGCTTTGATGACTGTCGGTGAAATCACGAGCAATCGATAGGCTCCAGTCATAGGATTATCTTAGTAAGCAGGAATTAATATAGTAACTGCTCTTCAGAAGTGTGCAGCGAGGATCTACTGCTATAATCTATAATTTACCGTGCCTTCTATTTGTAGTTTTGAATGATGGGTACGAGAAAGCTCACAAAGGGAATTTGTACCGCAGCTACAGAAATCAATAGACTGTGGATTAGACTGTGTACATTTAATTGCAACGCTTGAGGTTCACAATAGGCTTCTCCTGTGATACAGTATTTGAATTGTCCCATGTTGTTGAAACTAAATCCTCCGTTTATTTCCCTCCTTTGTGATCTCGGACCATGTAACTACCGTAGTAAATCCACATGCCGATGATGCACCGCACCTTGAAGCCGCTGGGCCACTGAATTGAGGCTCGGCTTTAGCGCAGCATGTTTTCAAATTCATGTTAATAGTCTGTGTGTCTAATAAGGATTCATAAAAGCACGGGGTGAACTGATAAGAGCGGTGCTGACATGGTGAGCGGTAAAGTCATTAATTATGTCATAGTGCCTTTTCTTAGCAACGGCAGGCTCACATTATTGGTTCATTAAACCGGCATTGATCAATGTAATTAATGCTATAAGTCATTTCTGCGGTGGAACGTGAATGTAGACGTCTGTGTGTGTGTGTGTGTGTGTCTGTCTGTCTGTGTGTGTGTGTGTTTCACTCCAGAATGTGTCTATACGGTGCACAGTGTCAGGCTAATTCAAGGCCAATTTAAAAAAGGCACTTGCAGTCAAATGAAGCTCACAGCATTCATTGAGAGCGTGGGCCACCACATTACTTAACTGGACACTTAACTATGAAGAGGAGCCGCGTGGTACAAAAGCCATTTAAGTGACTGTAGTTGTTCACGCACTGGTTTTTCAATCGTTTTTTCACACCCAGTTGAGGGCAGAGAAACAGGTGGAAGGAAATATGGAGCGGTGAATTGGTGGAGGTCACACGCCTGGTTCGCAGCCAGTTTGCCAACATTGCTTTAAAAAACGTTTTGCTCAATCACCACACTCAATACACAATAACTTGTATTTGTTGCTGAGGATATTATTTTTTTTCACCATTTTCTAGGAACTTGTGTCTTCCCTCGGCATCCTCCTTATAGTAGGAACATGCATAAAACATCCTTATTTTCATGTCTGTATCTGGGAGAGCATTTCTCCCCTGCACACACACTTCTTCATATTATCACTAACTCCTGTCTTAACCTCTTCATCCAGTTTTATATCCACTCCGCATATTCCAGCACAGCGTCATGTTATTTTCTCTGTGAGAGTGTGTATCTGGATTTCTCTGCACGGTGCATGTGTGTAGTCGGCGAGCGACGTTTCTTGGATTAAACCAGGCCAGCGCCCCAGAGGACTGCAGGTTAATGTGGCCTATTTCAAGCGATTATTCCTGCATGGTCACAGCATCGCTAACACACACACACACACATCCACACACATTCATTCGGCTTCCAAGGATAAATTAAAGCACGGAAACAGGAGACGCCTCAGGATGTGGTTTACACATTTGTTTGTTTTTTTCCAAGAAGACATTGTCTTTTTTTAAAATCAGCATGCAGTTTAAGACGTTGCTTTTATATGTTTTTTTTCTTTTCTTTCTTACATCCTGATGTTCCTGACATTAATGCTCCATCTATTCTCTTTAGTGACCTCATTCCTTCTGCTTCTTACTATTTTTTCCTACTTACAAATGTATTTCCACTCTTCTCTTTTTTCCCTGTCCTTTATTTCACTTTGGCTTTTTCCTTTTCTCTTCTTCCTCCCTCCTTTCCTCTGACCCTCCCTCCTTGCTTGCTCCCTTTTTGTTTCTCCCGTCCTGGCTATTTTTGCCTTTCTACCTTCCCTCCTTGTTTCATCAAAGCTATCTTAGTCCGTATTAATGACTCTGACCACTGAGAATGGCATCAGCTCTGAACGGATGTGGCACTTTTTCTCTTTAATGGCTCATCATCAGAGCGGCATGTAGCTCAGGTAGCGGCTGAGAGATTGGGTAGATTCATTGCCCAGACTATTTGTCAGGTGCATCTAGTAGCCAGACTGAGCTATTGCTGTTGATAAGGGCTGTTAACATTGTTCCCTCCAGTATCTTTGAAGGAGACCGACATAAATTCTTCAGCAACCATTAATCACTGCGCCATGGTAAAAACAAGGGTTTGTTTTCTCAGCTATTAACAGAACTAGATCCCCATATCATGCAGATGCATTCCACATCACATATTTGCAAACAATATTCCGGGCAGTCCTCTGGTTTTGTTTGAGTGCGTAAACCTGCTAACCAGACAACACAATTGACGGTGCTTTATTCTTCATCCACTGCAGGAGCTTCCCAAATCAAGAATCTTGTTAGATTTTCTATGCATTTCTTTGAGTAAACCTTTCCAGAAACAGATTTTCTATTTTGTGATTGTGTGAATGTGTAAATGTTTGGCCTAATCTTTGACCTTTGGGCATATGTTCTTGGTCTGAAGCACCTCAGTCTATGCCCCATAGCCTTGTTTTTCTCACTCCTCCTCTAAATGAGGACGGTTATGGATTCTTTGCACATGAATAATTACTCTCTTGTAACATATCTTTGTTCATAATATTTGTTATTCTATTTTCTGTTTTATTTTGAAGGTTTCTGTTGAAATATGTCAATACACACTTTATCAACATTAGGTTCCTGCAATTAAATCCATGCTTGTTCAACAAGCAACAAGGGATCAATACACATCAGGGCAAGGTGTGTGTGTGTTTGTGTGTGTCTGTGTTTTGTTTTTTTAAAACCATAGCTGGATTGCTTTCACTTAAAATTTAGCACCGGCTCTACACGTGCACAGTAAAAAAGAGAAGATGAAATTTGAAAAGGGCTTTGCATCAACGCATTAAAGCGATCTGCTTCCCACTTTAAATCTGCTATGTTCCTTCTGTAATGAGATCTGAAATGCTAATGAGGGGGACAGACCAGAGACTGATGGTCAGGGAGAGGAGAGAGAACGAATCAAGCCTCAGAGAGAAGGTAAAGATGAAGAGGATGGAAGAGAGGATGCAGTTCTTGTCCTTTTTCTGACCAGTGGGAAGCAAAGAGCACGTCACGTATTGAATAGAGAAAGTGACAAATCCTTGAAACTAAACAAAAACATTTCATCCAAATGGGATTTGTGAATCTAATTACAGACAGTTGGTCTGTGCACGTTCAATTTTGTGGATATAGTTGATTTAAAGTTTTTAAAGTTTTTTTAAAATTTATAATCTTAAAGATTTGCATCTCAATCTCGTTTCTTTCAGCTTTGTGGTGAAAATCTCTTATTGCAGGTGTGTGTAATCTCACATTCCTGAGATCTAAACAATGTTGATACTTGGGTTGTCTTTCTCTGTGATACAGCAAAATGTTAAGGCGCCACAGGGCCGATCACCGGCTCGTTACCTCGTTCAGTGACAATTAGTGACTGACCAGTCTTCTTTGAGCCTATTACTTCGAAGATGTCAACATTATTTGTACATTTTGTAAACACATGCGAAGATGTATGAATACATGCACATGCATTCATAAGCATTTAGTCTCATAAAATATGAAAATATGTTAAATCACTGTTCACTAAGTTATCTTTTTCCAAGGGTAGCGGGTTCATGATTGAAATAAGTGCAGAATGAGTCGCATGGGGAGTAGACCAGTCTCAGTAGACCTAAATCACTAGTTCTTTTTCAGTTTGTAAGGAACTACAGCACCGTTGGACAGTTTCTTGAACGTGTCGCTCCCCACACTCTGTCTATTGCGAGGTCAGATATCATTGGTTTGGCCAGGATCAATTCCAACATTCCTGCTGATCTTTTAATGAACCCCTGGTGTTAAAGCACCATTAAGGACGTTATTTGCTCTCACTTATAAAGGGACGTTCTTCTCTGCTATGGTCTGCTTTCTAATATAAGGACTACACTGACAGGCAATGTAAGCAAATACTGGGCTTTTTATCTTGGTGGTGTGTTAGTGGACAACAGCTCAATTTCTGAGTTTAATCCAGGTTACTTATGTTGTGGCTTAAACTCGTGCAGTATTTGCAGTGAGATTTTTGCTGAAGCCTCAGAAAGCTTTAATTACCAGCTCAAAGCATCTGAGTTCCACACATCAGCACAAATTATTTCCCTCGTGAAAACATATGGCACCTTATAAATGCAGGTTTTAAGTGAAGTTGGTGCTAGCCTCCTCGTGTCCCCCTCTGTCTGTGTGTCGCACGTATGCACGCACACATACAGACACCAACACTGTCCTCAAATACTGTGCATGCGTGCGGAAAGCATCCACAGAAGCTCACCCACATCAACACATTGTACTTGCATCCCATGCTATCTTAGTTTACATGATTAGCATATTCTCTGTTTTATCAGCAGTAATGAATTCATAACTTGAGAGAGAATTGTTCATTTCTTTTTGTCCTCAGAGATGAAACTGATACGCTAGAAGTCAGCACAAAATCAGCAATGACTCAAAACCTTTATATCTGTTGTTCAAATGGGTTTCATTCGTTAATGGATTCACAGTTCATCTAGGCATACATTGCTTGCTTACAACCATGGTTTGGATTTCTTTATACTAAAAACAACTCAAATGTGCTACATTAATAAGTGATGTTTTAGTCAAGTCTATCAATCTTAATCGGGGTAACAGTTAAAAAATCCTACCACGTCACATTGCAAGTAGGATAAACAGGCACACAGATTTTCCTTGCGAAAATCCCTGAAAAGGTATAATATCTATTGAAAACAAGTTCATTCAAAATGTTACTTAAGACAAAAAGGTACACGTAAAGATATGAAAGAAACATAGCTCAATTCTTATGTTAGTTAGCTGAATTATTTTCAAGACAGCTAACTGCAAGAAAACATATACAGTAGGTATTTTATACACATATCTCATTGTATACCATACTGTATATATACATCCTTTGGTTGTCCTTCAGCAGCATGAACACTCAGCAGCCGCCGGCCGGAGGCCCCTGCTGTGTCTAAGTGGCCAGTGAAAGATGTGGCACCTTGACTCAAAGAGCCAAGTGTCTGACAGCTCCCACGCTGTATAACGCTGGATACTTGATACTGAAATTGCAAAATGGTGTTTGTGTGTGTGCGCGTGCCTGTGTGCACGTGTGCATGTGTGTGTGTGTGTATTCAAGTGTGTTCTCCAGTACTTCCGGCTCAGGAACATCAAGAGCTGTGTGTTGGCCAGGAGGATCTCCCAGGGATAAACAGGGAGAAACATAATCCTTGCTCTCCACAACTTCCATGCAGTGTGTGTGCGTGTGTGTGTGTGTGTCCGTGCGCATGTGTGCTTCACCCGTGGCTTCCGTAGGCAAGGTTGGGTGTTCATGCTGTTCTATTACCCTAAAGCATTAGGAAAAGATGTGTTACGGGCATGCATATTTACTCCATGTCAATCACACGCGTATTCTATTATTGTGTGTTTGTGTGCTTGCGCGTGCCCACGCGGGTGCGCGTGTGCGAGAGGGATAGAGACTGCGAGGGGTTTTGTGTAATCGCGCTGAGCGCTGAAGCGTGTCGAGAGAAAGGACATGTCCTCAGCTCGGATCACATAGTCTACTACAACCACAATGGAGGGAGGGGGATAGAGAGGCGGAAGGGCGTGGGGGAAGAAAGGAGGTGGTGGTGGTGTTTAGGGGGGGGGACAACAGCAAAAGAGGGATTGAAAGAGAAGGTTTCAGAGGAGATGGGGAAAGAGAAGATGGCTGGAGGGATAGGCCAAGAGAGAGGGAAAAGAAAGAGGAGTAAAGGGCAAGGGAGGGATGGCGAAAGGGGGGCGACCGAGTCGGAGTAGGATTGAAGGAAATGGAGGCAACGAAAGAATGAGAAGGAAGTATGAACATCAGCTGATTAGTTTGATCTCCCTCTTGCTTTTTTTTCTTTCTTTCTCCCTCTCACCCTCTTTCTTATCCCCTGCCTCCTGTTTTACTCTATCTCTTGTACATGGTGCTCCCGCTCTCAGCTCGCCGGCCCCTCAGCCGCCTGGCTAATTGCAGACGTATCAGTGTGTCAACAGCAATTTGTTTACTCTACTTCGAAGCAAGGGAATACAAAGACACACCCGTCATCGTGTTTTCTTCTTCTGACACAATTTAGCTCCACCAGAGCATTCTGTGGGAGAAGTGTTAGTGGAGCGTGGGTGTGTGTCCCTGCGCATTTCACGACGGCCTTTTAATTCATGAATGACACTCACTGTCATACACACAGATGTTTGCCTTGTTATAGACAATTCATTTCTGCGTTCTTTCCATGGACTTTAAACCTAAAGACTGATCTAAAACCCCAACTGTTTACTGTTTAATGAAATGTTCACACCACACATACACAGGGAGTGCATTCACCGTTACACAAATGTATGCATAAACAGGCACCCACACGCTGGATTCTGCCTCGCCACATTGGCCCCGAAGGTGAAGTCATCGTCCTGAACACACCATTAACAGAGCAAATGATAACGTCAGCAGCAGCAGCAGAAGAAGAAAGGGAAGACAGACATTAAGAATTGTGGAAAGAAGAAGATGAAACGCAAGTGTTGTGCTGATGCTGAATACAAAGTGACAACAAAATAAAAATGACTTAAACAGTAATTTAACAATGTTAGGGGGATTTCTCTGTCTTCAGTCTCTCTCTATTATTTGTAATTTGTAATTTATTATTTTGTTATGTTATATTTTTACAGCTTGCACCCAAAATGATCCCTATTCAGTGCTTTCAGCAAAGGCTATTAAAATAATTTGACACGCCATTTTTATGTTTTCCCCTATTTCTTCTTTTTACTGCTCTGCCTCCCCCTCTTTGGCTCAGAGGTTCGTCCTATTCGGGTGTCAAGTGTCTCAGTGAGCGCACACCGACTCTGGTGGTGTTAGCCTGAAGCCCCGGCAACTAATGAGACGTTCTGAAGGACAGACACCCCACAGACACCACTCAAAGAGCACAGAAAAGACTGGGATTTGCTGCTGATTGGAGCAACTCTGCTTCATTACCCTCATATACCCTCAGTTCTATTCGGCTGTACGTCCCTAACTTCACGACCTCGTGTCCCAACCTTCTTCCTTTTGCTTTGGCTTCGGCGTCAACCCCCATCTCTCAGCTGCTCTCTGTGTCCCCGCCTGGTCTTTCTTTAGATCTTTAGGGCATCGACTGAAGAGCTCACACAGCTTTTAGCCTCATGGGCTTTTCAAGGCAGAGCCCCGAAGTTTCATTTTTCATTTTTTTATTGTAACCTGATTATAGCGTCAAGAAAAAAAAAAGTAGGCTAATGTTGTGCCATCATCCAAAGGGTTCCTTGTGCCTCTGGTGGGCCGACTAATGGGGTTTACCAGAGTCGGTGATAAGAATTTTAAAAAGAGCTTTGAAAGACGATTGTTAAAGATGCACCAAGCAGGTTGAACGGATCAGACAATGTGTAAGAGGGTCGTGAAGGTCAAGGTCAAGACTCTAGTCACATGACAATGAGACCTCATATTAACACAACCACCACCCTTTCGTTTTTTGCTGTGTTTTTCGTAGAGGGACTTATATAATGTATTAACGCGCGTGTTTCTGTGTTTTCTTTGTGTTCACTCACCTATCCAGACACTTTTTTAAAGACCAACTCTCAGGCGCGTTGCCCTGTGCACCAAAGGCACCAAACACTTGGCCACATATTGATTTCAAGGCTCTGTGATTAATCACATACTGTCTGAAGATGGTGTTTATGTTAGTGTGTACATGTGTGTCTGTGTGCACGTACCTTGGTTCTAATGACGGATGATGCCGTCTGTCTCAGTGCTTTTACGGCCAAAGATACGAAGCCCCCAGACTTACATTAACACCTTGAAATATCACCGATCCACCGCTTTGACGCGACGGGGAGGGAAGGTGACAGCTACTGTGTCTCTGCAGTCCGCTTACATCCAATGGGCAAATCCCCAATTCCTTTCAATCTCACTCTAAAGAGAGAGAAAAGTGTGATGTTTTACTTTATTTTGTCAATGTATTTTTTTCTACTTATTGCTCAACAGGCAGATGCCTCACGGTGAGGTTTTTGCAATTATCCCCTAGGTACCTGAAAATAGGCTCACGAGCGAGGTTCATATTTTTCATTACATGGGAATGGAAGGCTAATGAGTCATTTGAGTGACAAACTAACTTTGTTTAATAACCCTCATTTGAAACTATGGTTTTACCTGGAGTAGAACTATTGCATTTTTGCTCTTTCTGATTGCTTAAACAAATTTACAATGAAAGCTATTAGTTAACTTTTTCATTATCATTTGTATTATTGGTTAAAAACCTAAATATTGTATGGTTTCCCAAAGATCCACAGAAAAAAACAGTAAAAACTGCCATTTTTTGTTGCTTATTGCTTATCTTCACAAAACTCAAACTTTTGCCAACACAACTGTTACTGTCTACTTTTCTCTTCTCCCCTCTGCAATCAATCCCTCTGTCGTTAATCCTTGGCATGTGGCCTACATTTGTCGCACCATATGATGACGCACTTGTCTTTTCCCAAAAACCTGTTCATCTCTGTGCCTTTCTGCTTCCCCTTTCCTTTCCTCTCTCTTCTTCTCTCATCTGCTGTGCTTCTCCCTTCACTTTTCCATTTGTCTCTTCCTCCTGCTTCTCAATATGTCGCCTCCTCTGCCCTGCAGACCTTACCCAGCGTGTCCATGACCAGGTCCTAAGTTATGTCCTCTGTCCCTACTTTCCCGTCCTAGCTCCCTCTTCCCCCGGTGTCGACTCCGCCCCTTTGCAGCGCACAGCAAGCCATGGCACCGGGACGGGAAACTACAGCCGTGGCGGGACCAACAACTACGCCACAGTGGGACCGGGCTACACCTTGAGCGGAGGTAGCGGAGACGTGTACGGCTCAGACCCCTTTGTGGCAGACCCCTATCGCACCCTGCAGTACTGCCCCTCAGTGGTGGAATCGCCCTACAGCAAGTCTGGACCAGCCCTGCCACCTGAAGGCAGCCTGCAGCGCTCACCTTCCATCGACTCGATCCAGAAAGACCCCAGGTAGGGTGGAAAGTGGTGTGTGTGTGCGTGTGTGTGTGTGTGTGTCATGGTGTTCACTAGACCACATAATGTACACTCACATTCAATAGTTTGAGCCTCACTCCAACTTAACTCTAACTTTTACTCACAAAAGTCCTCCTGCACCAAGAGGTACAAATTAAAATTGATATATGCACTGTGAATCTGTATCTTTCTTTTCTTTAAAGGCTCTCTCTTACATCAGGCTGCTTGTTTCCCCTTTCACTGGAGGTAGAATGAATGTTTTATTGAGATGTCCATGAGTTTAGAAGCTATGCAGACACCAGAACTCTGCACAGCATTTTACAAAATGGTCAAAAAGGTCTGACTGCTTTTGTTTTGGGAGAAAACTGCTTCTCAGGCTTTACTTTGACAACTTCCTCCATTAAACAAACTATTGTTTGGACAGTGCTTTCAGAAAGACCGCATGCCTGCAGCACATGACATCAAGCGAGTTCTGTGTGATAGCAGGAGGAACCTTAAACACAGACTCGTTGGCTGATGACTTAAATTTTCCAAAATGTCTTTGTGTGGCTGGTTGCTGATTAGTACTGACCTGATCATCACTGTGATGCTCATGCACAGTGTTGAGGTGCTCCACTCATCTTTGGGGCTGGAGTTGAAAGGGACAATAATCACTGGAACTTTGTGCTCTTTTTGATATAGTTTTCTCCCCTGTCCTTGCTGATGGTATGATGTGTTACCTCAAACATTTGATCTGTGACCACTACATCTTCAAAACCTTGCACCCTGATAAAAACCTGGTTCCAAAACACCACTTTATGATTCACTATCTGAATTAGATAAGTAGGAAAATAAAGGGGGAGAGAAGGGGAGAGAGGGGATAGAGAGGCTGGATAAAGAGGGGGTAGAGGGATAGAGGAGGACAAAGGCAAAGAGAGAGAGATGTTGTTTCAAGTGTTGTCCGTCTGCTGCACAGCTCCGTCAGGTGGCTCCACTACTCGTCTAGTACTGTTCGCCTGTGTGAGAAAAAGACACAGGTACTTTAGTCTGTGTCCGAATTACCACCGCAACCGCACCCTATCATTTTATCCCAAAATGGGGGGTGAATATTCCTGATGCTGCTCTCCACTCTAGCTCTTGTTATTCACTCTAGACGGCTCCGCCCAAACTAATGTAAATCTCAATCTCTAAGATCGAAAAAACTCATGAAACATAATCAGTGATATTGAACAAAGTTGAATAGATGTTAAAAAGCATTCCAACAACAATGAGGAAGTACTTTACAACTATTTTTCAGTATTATTGTCAACCCCAATTTATCTTCCATCTAGCCTTCTGTGAGGTAAACAGCAGAATACATGCACTTGCTTATATTTTATAGGCCCACTCAGGAGGTTGGTGGATGATGTCACATTGCGTCTAAAATTAAGCTTGGGTAAACTTTTTTTGCTGCGCTAAATGCTGATTTTATTTAAGTATAGACATCGGCCCCGATCGCAATCAAGACAAATAAAAAATGAATTTAATAGAGTGTCACACCGGTTGCTTTAGAAGCTCCATTTCGTCTCCCAGTGTCACGCTGTGTGTAAAGGAGTCCTACTGGGCTGTGATCACTTCCATTCTCTCCTCTAAGCAATTAAGCAAAGCTCACTTTTCGTACTTCATGTATATATATATATATATATATATATATATATATATATATATATATATATATATATATATTTCAAAAGGCTCTTGATATCCAATTCATTTAATTACAGAGCGAGAGGGACTGAAGCATGCGTGGATCCAGTCTCAGCAGCAGCTTTCAATCACAGGAGAGGGAGACAGAGAGAAGAAAAAGACATACATACATACATTCATACATGGAGTGCACACGCTGAATTTTGTATAATGTATATGAAATCAGATGAAGGAAGATTATGCTCATAATAAAGTGGAATAATAACACCCTGCCTGTCAGAAAACCTGCAGTTATTCACATTTATTAAAAATATTGCAGAGAAGAAACAAAATGGGTTTTCTGCCATTAATTCTTTTACATTGTAGAGGAAATGTTTTAATTAAAAGTTGCCAAATGTATCTTTATTATTTTATAATTCAAACTGTATTAGTAGGGGAGAATGCTTTGGACTCAGCATAAACTGTTTACTTAAATTAATTTAGGCCAGCGATGATGAAATCCTAGTCATTTATAGCAACAGTTAGCCAGTGGATTAGAAAGAGAATGTTAAGATTAAAAATTAAATAGCAATTCTGCTTTTTGTATTCCAGTCCCCAAAGATGTATCCCTGAAAGCATGGCTACATTGTTCTGACTATAGCTTGAAAGGTACACTTTGCATAACCCTAAATGTTGGTCAATATGTGACTCTTTATTGAGTTCACCATGTTTTTATTTTATTTCACCAGTAAGGTCCCATTGTGTTACAGTAGCTCTTCTGTTAGGGAAATTGAAGTGTCACCACCCTAAGTCTGTTTTTGTGTCTCCTAAAGTGGTTTAGAACAATAAATAAATAGATAGATGGATGAATTAAGTATATTTACATATTTACAATAGATACAGTACCAGTCAAAAGTCTGGACCCATTTTCTTATCCAATTCAATGAGAAAATGTGTCCACACTTTTGACTGGTACTAGATATAATCTTTTACGCTCACTATCATTGCATGTGTTACATGTATCTTTACCATGAGGCTAAATAGCCTTACTCAAGCTTCACCCTCTCTCCTGCTCTAATTGGACTTAGCTCAGCTTACATGAAGTGCTAAATGATTTAGCATCAATCAGATATAAAGAACACTCTGACTGAGGGCAGAGGTCTGTGTGTGTTCACCATCTGCTTGTGCACTGTGCGTTCATGAGACAACTGTATTTTTTCATAACTCAGCAGCACACGCTATACCTAACGTGTTTGTGTGTGTGTGTGTGTGTTTGCATGGCAGCTAGTAACACAGTCAGGGGCTATTACAGTTGCAGAGGAGGGAGCACGATAGAGCAGAGGGGTTGACAGCAACACAAAGGGAAAACTCAATAACTGCTAATGGATGGGTGTGAAGAGAGGGGGATGAGATAGATAAGGGGAGGGAGGTAAATGAGCGACGCAGAATAAGGGAAAGGGGGGGAGAAAAGAGGCACGTGATAATGAGGGGATGATAGATGATGAATATCAAGAAGGAGAAAGGTAAATATGTAGAAGTCAGAAGGCAGATTAAAACACAAGTAGGTGTTACCCATCATTGTTTTGTTTGTTTTCTCCTTTAATTAAGCTAATTTTGCAAAACGAGATTCCCGTTCCCACTAGGTTGTCTTCTTAAATTGAATCTTAATATACATGGTAGGGAGAAAGATGAAGAAGAAGATGTTGAGCATGTGGAACCAGTAAAAGTAAGGAGGGTTGGGAGGGTTGGGAGCTAAAAAACAATGAGGGAGAAGAAAAGGGAATAAATAAAGGGGATTGGTAGAATGTTCAGTGAGGGCAGAAAGCACAGAGACATTTGTTTAGGGAATAAGGGAGACATACCTTGAGGGGTCGATGCATAGGGGAAGGACTCGAATGAGAAAGAGAGCGACACAAACATTAGCTACGGGAGGATGGGACCAAGGAGATTATGGTTATATAGCTTACACTTGGAATTTAGGAAGCCAGTTAGAAAACGGGTATTTACATCAAGCGAAGAGAATTCAGCCTCACAGCATTCAGGATTTGCTTGTCTTATCTCACCAAACACTCAATTAGCCTGAAACCTGGATGCACCACTTCGAGATACGATATATCAAACTCACTTCCTTTAAATCAAACTGTCCTCATTCACTCCGTCTTTAGTCCAACATTTATACATACAGATAGACTAGACATTGCTTACACTAAGTCACTATTTACAGTACCTTGACATGATGTCAGCTGGTGTGAAATGTCATAGTCAGTGGTGGCTATTTGATGACTTAGTTTTTTGGCTCAAAACTCAAAACATATCACACTCGTGTGGACAGTCAGCAATGGTCAGCGCTGAGTGTGTTTCTAGCTTTCTCTATCGCATTCCCAGCTGCCACACAGTTTAAAGGACACTGGCATGTCCATGTGTGTCTGCGTCCTCAGGAAGCAGAGAGAGCATCAGGAATTACTCTTATTGTCAGTTGGGCACTGATGTTTATTTTTATTTATGTGCACACGTGTGTGAAGGAGATTCTATCACCCTCTTGTAAAACTGAATGGTTTCACGAGTGCATTGTGTGTTGACTACATATGGATTATGTATGCCACATACTATAGAGGAAAATTTAAGGTGTGTGTGTGTGGGTGGGTGGACAGTATGCGTGTGTGTGGGCCTCTGTGGTAGTTGTTGACCCTACAATTCTATTCATTCGGGAAGTCCCTCACTCACTTAAGAACAGCTCACAGTTTACAGTAATATGCACCTGGGGATTTCTGGACACAGATTATGTTTCACTGGCTTTATGTCGAGTAGTTTTTTTTTTTTTCACATAACAAGTCCAGCATTCAGAAATGAATGGTGTTCTCAATAGTCAGCGGTGCTCTTTATGGGAAGCACTTTACTGTTTGTTTGACACTGTTTGTACTGGTGTAAGACATACAGGGCTTTGAATTGAGACAATAATGTTTGTAGCTTATTTTATGACAAAGAGAGTAAAAGAAAAAACAGAGTAAAATTCAATGTTTTTGTAAGCTACATGGCAAACAGAGCTGATTTTTTATTCTGAATGCTTCAGCACCATGGACAGAGATGCAGAGCTACTTTGGGATGTAAAGTTTCAGCACCACGGGGAGGGACAGAGGGTCAGCTTCTGCTAGTGTTACACAGCTGCTGCTGCGTGTACCACGTTCTAACTTCACCCACTACACACGAACAAGCATTGACTATTTCATACCTGTGACTATGCATTGTCATACTAGGTAACTTTTCAACTACATGGAAAAAAAGTATGTTTTTGAGGTGAAAATAAATAATTCAAAAATGTTGTTTTTCCTTTCCTTACACGAGACCATAGAAATATTCAACCCTGATTCAGGGTGTTGGTATTGCACAGTATTAAAAAAGTGGCTTATTTGTCACTTTAGATGTACATTTCAAATAATTTATCCAGACCAGAGGAATACACAGCGCTGTGGCAAGGGATCATCACTGCATTCTTTCTTTTAAATAACCAATTTCATGCACATGTTACAGAACTGTTTTAAAACCAAACACCTCAGGCTGATGCTTACATAATGTAGCGGATACCTCCAAATATTGGTTTGTTAATAGTGGATGATAGTATTCATTTATGTATGTTGCATATGGATCTTAATAAAACATTGTGTAAAATTCCTGAAAGGTTTTCTCTGTCAAATGTTCTATATCTTTCGGGTCTCTTCGAAGGCAAAATCTGATGTTTATCTTCACACAAAACAACTGCTTGACTAAAAGGAATCGAGCGAGGGAAGGACACAAAACTGGAGTATGCCATTCAGTCCTTTTTTGTCCTCTGTTATTAATCTGTGTTCGACATCATGGAACAGAAAAAGCCAAAGAGAGAAGCAAATGAAGTGGCAATGAGAAGAAGATAAATAAAGATGAAACAATGGGTTAGAAACTAGATGACTCAAGGAGAGAGAGAGCAAGGGAGGGGGGTAAGGGGAGGGGGGGGGTGTGAGGGTGTTAGAGGCACAGTCACAGGGGATTTAAAAGAGGAAGGAGGAAGGAAGCGAGAGAGACAGATAGAGGAGAGAGGACACACTCTATTGGCTCTCAGCACGGCCCAGGGGTAATTTCCTCTCCACATGAGAAATGCATGCTGGGATATGGAATCACCTCCAAGGGAGGGTAATGATGCATTGCCAGAACCTTGGCCCTGAGGCAAAGCTGTGTCTGTGTGTGCGCGCGCACACATCTGTGCCCTGGCCATCATCCTTGCCTGTTCTGGGTAAATTGCCCATTGTAGTTATTTTCCTTTTCTGTTTGTGCGCGGGTGTGTGTGTGTGTGAGTGTGTGACCTTGGGATGATAAGAGCCCTGTGTGTCTGCCTTTGGGTTAAGACGGACAACAGAAGACACACTCTTGCTAGCAGTAGAAAGTATGCATGTAGGTACAGGGAGACGAACCGAATCAAACATATACATAAGGCTAACAACGAAATCAGAATAGAAATCATGCAATACACTTAAGTTTTCTCAGTTTCCTCATTGTATGTGTGTGTATATCTACCCAAAATATGTGCAGTTGTTAAATTATTAAACCTCTTTTCACACATACACAGAAACAGGCACACTCAAGCAAATACCCCTACTCAGGGCTAGAAACAACCTACAGGGGGTAAAAACATGATTTGATGAATGGTTATTATATATATAGTTTATAAATGATTTTTAGCGATAGCCATAGTGTATTTCGACAGCCGCTTTCCTTCGCCTTCTCCCACCACCTCCCTGTCATTCTGTCTCAGGACACTAGCGCCTTTTGGGAAGGATTATGGGAAAATGTCACACCAGCAGAACTACTATATATTCCCCACGTCTCACTACACCTTTCCTCTCCTCTAGCACTCACTTGAGAGGAAGCCTGCTTAACTATACTCTGTCTATTGAATGAATGGTACACTGGGAGCGCAAATATATACATGAATAAAGATTGTAACAAATGGTTAGTGTTAATGTTATGATTTTGGCTTGAGAACAAAAAACAATGTTTAACTACCCTCATCATTTTATTTGCCCTTACACTTCAATGAAGTATTGCATGAACTCAGCACTACTGACTTTGCACTCAGAGAAATGTATCTTCTCTTTAATTACCTCTTGTATTAACATCCACCACAGCCATTAATGTCAAGGAGTTGTACATCTTGCATGCCGGTGCGATCTTTGCGCAAGACTCAATCTTCCCAGCGGCTGCACATTTTAAGGTCACTGAGTTGTATATCTCATGTCCAGGAGAGGAATCTTGACCTTTCGAATGCTTGCTTTTGGACCCATCAGGACCGAGTTATGTCCACTGAACTTAAATAACGCTAAAATTAGGAGAACCGAAATTAAAGTAGTAATAATAGGGAAGCAGTTGGACATGAGGAAAAAGAGAAAGGTCTCCTTAATAATAAAAGTAACTTCTGCGAAAGGCAGAAAATTGAAAGTTATATCCTCAAGTGAAGTGAAGCTGAGTACTTTCTCAGCTGATTGCTTTTAGCAATGCTGCCATTACGTAATCTGCTAGCTGAATAGGTATTAAACCGCATGCACAGTACAATCATGTCAAAATACCTTCCTGTGTAAGTGAGCTTCCTAATATAAAACACTCACATACCCACATACATATGCGCACAGCAACTTAAACTGACATCGCTTGTATACTTGTTCAACTTTCTATTTCACACGCTGAATAGAGGCAACTGACTCACACGTGTGTTGCAAAGTCCACATAATCATAAAGCAGCAGCAGCTAACTGGGCTTAGGAGGATAAGCATGCTATTTATTCACACGTCAAGGCAAAGTATGTTGACTTTTTATCAGTGACTTGTTGTAGGTTACAGCAGGTTACTCTTTTTGCCCTCCATGAGATTTCACTTAACTTCTTACCTCAGATAATTTAATAATAATTTGACACACGTAGGACATAATTCTCCAGTAAGGCCCTGTAAATAGCAAAGTCACATTCAAAACGTGACATAAGTGCAATGGAGAATGGCGCAACATATGTTAATATGGAAACTCCATATGCTGTAATAAAACTTGCAAGATCACTGTCTTGTGACCGGGAAAGTCATTGGTTCCATCCCCAGACCTTCACAAAACGTCTGGATTTGGAGGTGAGACCGCACCTCCCTCCTGACCAGTAACCACTTTAGAGCCTTTAAGGAAGGCCCTTAACCTCTCAACTGTTCTAGCAGGCCGCTCAGTGTCCACCCCATCGGGTTGTGTGTCCAGTGTGGATTGGTGCCTTGCAATGAAAAGCATCCATCTCCACTGAATCAGATGCATTGATGAGACAATGCTGGTGGTTGCTTTTTGTCAGGAATGAACATGGTTATTTACTACGTGGAGAGGCATAGTTATCTACAGTGTAAAAAGTGCCCCCCCACCAAACACACACACACACACACACACACCTAGACACACACACTTGTGATCTGTAGTGTCATGACAGAATGACTCTCATGCATCCAAGGGGTGCTGACTCAATTTAGAAACACTCCTCTATGATGCATCCATCGCTCCACCTTTATCCATCTCTCCATTACACTTCTGCAGGTAAGGGTGGCGTGTGACAGTGATGATGGGTCGGGAGGTGTAGGCATTCATCCTGAAAACGCTGTGTTCTCTCTCTAAACACACGGCTCTCCTACACCCCCCCCCCCACCTCCCTCCGTCCATGTGGTCTTCTGCATCTATTACAGCAGCCCGTCTATTCTTCTTCCCTTTTTAAATCCCTTCATCCCTCTCCCACAATGTTCTCCCTCCCCGTCCTGGCTTCCTCCCCCTCTATCAATGATCCCCAAGCTCTACGGACCATGCTGACAATAGTCCTTTGTGCATGTTTGCATCCGAGTGTGCGTTTCCGCCTTGCACCGAGGCATGTGCTTTCACCTGATAGTATCAATAAAGGTCATCCTGTCAGCCAGACACAAGCTTCTTCTGAACGGGACTCAAGTGAAACACTGATCTTGGTGAAATGGTGGCAGAGCGAGGTAGGGAAACACACAGATATCGAGGGAAAAGAGGGAAACCGTTAAAGAGAGAGAGAAAGACAAATTGAGGAATATGTGCAGGGTAAGTTGTTGGTGTTTTCTTCCCCCTCTTATTAAAGGTGTGTGTGATGGACACACAGGATGTGTGTATCTCTGGGCACTGGCGCATTCACGTGTTATGGCTTTTCCCTGGTGTATATTTTGTACCTTGTGTGTATTTTTCTGAATCACTTCACTGATTCAGCATTTGTCACCGCCTGGACCAGCATCCTATGAACCAAAAACCATGTAATTACTTCAGGATAGCTCAACATTGTGGGCAAATCTTCTTGCCAGTTCTGTGCCATGTTGCATGTAATACTGTCAACATTGGTGGAGTTGCCGTGCACACAGTGTAAACACGACTCAAGCGTAGAGTAGGACCAAAGGTTTATTCCCAAATATACGGAGAACCTCAGTAAAACAAATTGAGCAAATCATTTTTGGATTCATTGTTTTCTAGCTGTCACAGAGGTGTCAAACAGCCATTGCTTGGTAATCATTTTGCTCCAATTCCGTCACGGGTTTTGCTTTCATGGCAGCAGTCATTTAACAAGTATGGGTGAACATGTTTAAAATGTAATGTCTCTTACCAAATGATACCACTTTAGAGAATGCAGTCATCTGTGTCATTGAAAACGTGTTAAATTAATATAAGGCAGCAAATCCACCTAAACCTCAGATCAAACTGATTAGAAAGGTAACCACCATAGTCTCCTCCGCCTACATTCCTCTACGGAGGGAGCCAGTGTTTGTGTAGTTGTGTACACACCACTGGAAAGTATTTCCTTTTACTTGATGTTGAGTAAATCCAGTGTGAATATAGTCGTCACTCTGTCATACTGCATGATGTATCCATGTTGACGATCCAGCCTGTGATGGTTTATATCGCACAGTTCTCACCCTCATTCCTCCCCCCACCTCCCCCCCCCTTCCCCAATCCTTCAAGTGGATGACTGCTTTCAGTCGCACTTAATCCGCTTTTGAAGGTTGCATTAATGTGTGAGAGCTTAGGCTAACGCGTTCTCACATGAAAAATCTTTAAATGCAACTGGCTATTTCTGTGTCATACCGCATTCCCCAGCCTTGGATGTAGTCATCACAACCATCGCAGTGTCTTTCACACACATAGCAGAAGTAGTCATTATTGATGCTTGGATAAATCTCCAAAGCCTGAGACGTCATGATTGCATCTTGTTCGTTACTGCCTCTGTCATCCCTCATGTTTTGTTGTTGTAATATTTCATCTATGCCATCTTTTTACCCTAAATGTCGTCATCTGTATTTGTCAGCGTCTTTGTATTCCTTGTATTTTCTTGCACGGCTTTGAGAAAATACAGTGCTGCTCCCACTTCTGTATTTTTATGAACTAATGAGAACAGCAGGTGCGGCAGCTAATCACTGGATTATTAGTTTGTCTTCCCTCTTGCGTCACCTTGCTTATTACAGTATCTCTCCCACGCACACACACAGGCTGCACACAAGGAAATGCAAAATGCGAAATGTGCCCACAACCAAACTCACACACATGCCCAGGGAGAGTTTAGTCACGTCACGGTGAAATGTAAGCTTATTCCATAATTACCCAGTAATGCTGGATTTTATATAAGGAAGCTGCACAGCTACCTATTATTTAAAATGATTGTTTAGAAATGTTTGCAAGGCCAGAACTTGGACCGGGGAGTTTGTTAGTAATACTTTATAGTGGTTATTTAAAGGTGTAACGAGGAGTACATGGGTAAATGCTGCTGGCTCCTTTAACAGCAGTCAGACATGGATATATTACTGAGTTGGCCGACCTTTTTTTTTTTTTGTTGCGTTGCAGTCGATACAAGAGCCACAGACACTGGGTTGGTAGACAGTTCATTTATTTTCACTGAGCACTTTACCGACACCTGATGACGTCGGGTTAAGACGTGTATACCTGAGCCCATGAGCCCAAGTGCATACAAAGAAAATAACGTGTATTAGCATCACCATATTTGGCTCTCACAGCAAGCACCTCAACAGGAACCTCTGTGCCTCATTTTTCTTGTTAAACAAATAAATGGTTGACATCTGCTAGTGTGCGTATATGTGTTGTCTAGAAAAAGGGAAATAAATAGTGTATGTGTTCATATCTGGGCAGGTCATTGACCTCAACACTAAATGGATGCCTCTGATAAGTAAGTCCGACAGTGGGTGCATGTGACGCACGTATTTGTATATTAAGATCATGCCAATGTCGAGCTTGACCTTATCAGTGCGATATTCACCGGACAGAATACTTCTGGATAATTATTGCTCGGGTGATACACACGAACACACACTGACAGTCAGTGGCACGGTCATCTGATATGAGGCATATGTGTTGTCCAATGCACGCACACACGCACGGATACATGGCTTAGGTTAGCATCCTCATTCGCACCATCGCAGTATAAATAGCTCACCTTTCCCCGCTTGTCGCTCGGAGGCCGGAGCAGATTGTGACATGATTGCATCTCGGCTTACAAATCAAGTGACAATGGGACAGTAATTTTTCAGCGGGCTCGCCTTCATGCAACAGCTTAATCTTCTGCTTGCGTTGTGATTGGCTGAGTGCAGCGGATGGAGTTTTGATTGGTCAATCTGTTCACTCGTGTTGTGTCACTGCGGACGCTTTAGGTTCTCGGCCTTATGTCGGACACCATTGCAGTACATTCTGCTGATGCGGGACTCGGCGATGTCGGTTCTTTTATTGCTCTGTGCAAAAACCTTAACCCCAGTCTGCAAATGCGCTCGAATCCCAAATTCAACCTTGAGGAAAAGAATTGTGTCGCACTCATCTCATCTTTTACGGCTGCTGCTTCGATGTTAGCAGGGGGGCACAATCGCCGGACACCCCTTCAATGAGCAGACCTCCTTACACACATCAATAGTAAACTGTGCGTTTCTACTCACCCCATGACGAAGTCCTTGCCTACGAGGATAGCACCTTGATAAAGTCAGCATTGTAGCACACTGAATCTCTTACTGCTACTAAATTGTTTTTTTCGATCGGAGAATCCAATAGTGCTTTCTTCCTGCTTCAGATTACAGTAGAGCACACTGCTTAATCTTAATGAGCGAGCAAGTGATACATTGTACTGGTCCAGATCACCTCCGTTTCTTTTGGCCTGTCTAATGAATGTTTGACTGAGTGTATGTTTTACCGGCCTATTGTTTGGCTTTGTAAACATCCAGTAATTGCACCGTGTTACGGGGGGGAATAGTGCCAGCGGGCTAAAATGACCGATCAGCAGAAGTGGGATAATAGCAGTGTGAATGTGTTTATTTGCATGTTTGCAGTGTGTGTGTCTGTATATTTTCAATATACAAGAAGTATACAAGTGCTTGTGTGCGTAAGTGTGGGTGGGCTTTATTGAATGTTTAAGTGCATGGGAGTGTGCGCACCTTACTGCAGTGTGTGTGTGTATTCAATACGCTCGGTATGCTGGCTTTGTGTATAAATGAACACCTGTCATTCAGCTTAATGTCGTGTTCGATTTGGCCTCTTTCTGTGTGATCAGCTATTTGCAAGGACTAGCGGCGGCCTTTGTGTTTTCCTTACTCTGGCAAATCGCTCCATGGCCCTGCTCCCTAATGCTGCCCTTCAACAGCCCCATTCATGCCAGCCTCACCAGAAAACCAAAAACACTCCTAAATGACTTTTGATTTTAAGTAGACACAGAACAAATCATCCAAAGCAGTAAAGAGTAGAAAAAGGCAACTTTCATAAACTGCGAGTTGGGGAGTAGATCAGTTCAATGCACGGTGCAAGAAGAGAACAGATCCAAATGAAACCTCAAAGATGAAAAGGCGCCGTTTCTCATTCCTGTGAAGTCTACTTTGCATTTGACACCTCTTGCGTAATCACTCCTCCTACTAACGTAGGACTTGTACAAGAATTGTTGATGAAGTGCACTTTCCTACTTGAAAATCATGATACTAGGAAAAAAAAAAGAAAAAGAAAAATCCCCCAAAACCGTGATTCTTTTACCAATGAGGTTGAATAATATTCTGCAAAGTAACTATTTACTATTTTATATTATCATTGTTTAAGTTCTCTCTTAGGTTGGTATTAGTATACAGTTCGCTGTATCACCAGCTCTTTTCCCTCCATCATCTCCTCCTCTGTCCCATTCATGTAAGTCAATATCATCCTTCTTACTCCGTTCTTTGTTCGCTTTAATTCAACCTCCTGAGCCTCCTACTCCCGGCCAGAGAGAAGGCGTATTGATTTTTTTCCTCTTCTATGTGGTTGCCGCATGGGCTCCAAATAGAAGGAGAAAAAAAACAATAACAACTCCAGATTAATCTAAGAAAGAGAAGGAGGTAAATAGAGGGAAACAGGATGGAGCTGTGTGTGGCCCAAAGGAGGTAAAGAGGAAAGAGATACAGTGGTCATACGTGGCTCTCATACTAAAGTGATCGTATGAGAATGCCAGGACCAAAACTATTGTTATTGTTTACATAAAAGAATGAGAGATGAATTTAATAACAGAATACAAAAAAACATCTATACTTGATAAAAATATAGGATATAACTATATTACATTAACTATATTTTAGCACTTTTAATGTTAAAAGTACTGTAGTGTGTTTACTAGTGTGTTGTTGTTGACATCTAAATGAAAGCTGATCAGCTATGGGCTTTTAAAATAATGTGATCAATAGTAATCAGTACTGTTGGTTCAGAGTTTGGGTTTATGGATGGGTCAAATAAACATCGGACCAGTAGTTACTGTTGTAGAGATGCAGAAACAACTTTTCCTTTATCCGTTCTATTGCTATTTCTATTTCTATTCCTTTGCATTCCCTCTGGTCTCTCGTATTACGTTCTTCTCTCCTTTGACTCATTAATGATACCTTCATCTTCTGCACCATCTCACCTTTCCTCTCAGTGGAGAGAGGGATCTCTTACTACCAATCATTGTCATTCTCCTATCAGTAACTGGGGTGTGGTAGGCATGGGGGGGGGGGAGGGGGAAGGGGACAGAAGCTGGGATGTTTTCTTTGCAGCTTACTCACCACCAATCCCCACCAATTTTTGTTCTTTGGCTATTTCTAGATTGGTTTCATCCCAGGCCATTTGTCACCCTCTCTCTTCTCTTACCTTTCATTGATCCCCTTTACTGTTTACAGGGTTTTGAGTTCAGGTCTCTCAGACAGAGTTTTATTTAACATGAGAGAGGAGCATGTGCAGAACATGCAACATGCTAAAGGCCATTCAGCCAAGATAACACGCACATGACATTTTGCATGTCATTTTTGTCAAGTCATTTGTAGTTACCCTAAATAATTTTGTTCATCTTTTTTTGTCAGGTTTAGGGAAGAGAACTTCATTAGACGTAGAAATAGATCATGAAATAGTTGGATTACGACAACATAACTTCTTAGTCAGGTTAATGAGAAAGATTGTTGTTAATCTTAACAGAATAAATTACAATACAATAAATAAACATTACTGCCGTCTTTATACTTTCTTGTTTATAATTACGAGCAAAATATAAGAAATTCGTTTGTTAGGATATCTACAAATTACTGTGATTTTTTTTTAATAGATATTAGCTACAAATGCTGGATGAGACCATCATTCATATTATCATGCTGTACACCCACAAATGCACTTCTTTCGCATATTCTCACCTGGACAGAGACTAGACAAGAAACGAATATATTTTTAGGGTTGTGAGAAAATATTTAGACGCATCTTTCACCCTTTCCTATGTCTACCAGTACAACCGTCTGCACTTCCACAGCCTTGGCTGTGCGTGTCAAAGAGAAACTTCTCTTCTCAAGCCATGTCAGAAGGATACATCGAAAGACTTGGCTTGTTTCCTGGATAGCATCCTAATTAGGTTTTAATTAAAGAAACCCGGCACTCCACTTTGAGGCGATGCTTGTGCATCTTCACCTCTACCTTATTCTGACTGCTGTTCATTGGGGTAATTTCTGATGTCTCTTCTGTGTATTGACTTTACTTTAACTAAAGCATACTGAAGGAGTCACCGAAGGATTCACACACACACACACATACACACACACACACACACACACACACACACACACAGACACACACACACACACTGTCAAAAGAAGACCAACATGTATTTGCATCCAAACCAGACTAAAACATACCGTGGACTCAAGTCTTACACATTCATATGCAGTTCCCCTCAGCATTTCCATCCATACGGAGGGAATATAAATAGATCCGTTATAAAATGTGTAGTAGGAGGCAAAGAGAGGATTCACATAGTGAGAGATAAAAAACATAAAGAGAGGGCTTAGGAAAAAGGAGAGTGTAGAGTTTTGATTTGAAATGTGCCATTTGCTTCTCGGTCCAACTCAAATTCTTATTCAATTCCTCTCGAGTAACAGAATAATTTGTTCAGCAAGGCAGAAAACAACATAAATTGCATTTTCATTCTGGTGTTCTTCCTCGTTTTTTGCTCTATTTGATCTGTCTTCTTCCCCCCACGCTTGCTCTCTCACTCTCTCTCTCTCTCTCTCTCTCTCTCCCCATCCATCCCAAAACAGTGATGAAGATTGATGTTCAAGTCCTAATTAGCATCTGCTTTGGTATGCACACTGCCAGTCCGTCCATTCCGGACCATCCAATCAGTTAACAGACATGACAGGCCTTGTCCAATCAGCTTAAGGCCATCGGCATAGACTTCCTGTGTGGAGCTGTCACTCCAGGTGCATTGTGGTCCCTGCTGATGAATGTGATTAGGGTTAGGAGACACAAATCGTGTGCCACTGTGTTTTTGATCATGCACGGCATATATTACAGCTACGAACAAATAAATCCAGCACCACAGTTATACATGTTTGACTTTCTGTTTGAATATTATTACCATTTCATGTTGAATCTTATTGATGGTGTTGATTCTATTTAAACCTTAAGTGAATCTTCAGTTCTAGTCTATCCGAAAAAGTTGTGAAGCTCCCCATATCGTGTTAAAATTAGAGACAAAAGGGGGACTTTAAAACAACAAACATAATACAAAAAAGGCTTACAATGAATCAGATATGCTTGTACACCAACCAATAGCAGATGACCACTGCAGCGCCCTTATGTGCAGTTGGACTCTTCATGAACACAAGTTGCAGAACTTCATAACAGAAGACAATCATCATTTTTCCTTCTTCTTTTGTCTTCTTTAACACATTGTCAAATACAAAAGTCATCCATTCACTCTTTGCCATTTCACTCGTTAGATTACAGGGGTACCGGAAAACATGACAATGACTGATGCAACAGAGGGATGATGTAATGCCTCAAGCTATGCCTCAAGCTTCATCGAGTTATTATCAAAATCCAAATATCAACCACTGCTTGTTTATGTATCCAATTAGTGTTTTTTATTTCCCTAGTAAATTAGCTTTGCATGTGTGTGTTTGCATACATGTATCAGTGGTCATGTTTGGATTCAAGCCAGAGATCCAGCTGTCCCATGAGACCTGGACATGAAAAGAAAGAAATATGAAGAGAAGTTTTTCTTGAAAAAAAAAAAAAAATCCTTTGATAATCTTCACATGTTCACGTCTTGCTCTCTGCTGTCACATTTTGCCTTCCTCCTGTTCCTTTGTGCGTGCGTGTGTGGCTGTGTGTGTTTGCCTGCATCAAAGCCTCGCCCCTCACACATATTTTCCTCTGTCCCAGTTATATCACTCTTTCTCTGCCTCCACAGACCCCCTTGCCACCTACCTTTATTCTCCGCATGTCACAGTGCTCTCCTGCCGCACCTCATCTTTTCAGTCAAAGTATTTCGCTGCATCACGCCTACGCATGCCTCGAGTAACAGCCAAGTAGAGACAGTGCCATCTAAATTATCCTTGTGCACAAGAAACGCACCAAGAACGCTTAGCTCAAGTTAAAATAAAAAAAGGCAAGTCAACAAATTCTTCCGTGGGGCATTTATTACCACAGGAATGAAATAATGAAGTGTCATAGAGAATATGGCACATGGGCGGGTGCGTGCTGTGGGGCGGATACCTGAGAAGTTCTTTGCCAGTGCCTCTTTGATCAATTGTCCCTTGTGCAGAATGTGTCCCTCTTTGTTTGCATCCCGCTGGTTTACGTCATCGGCTTGTCGCCTAGCGGTGCGTCTACCAGGGCTCTGGCTCTCATTAGCACCTGTGTTGACATGACTGGCATCTCTTCTGAGGGATGTTTTTGTGTTCTTTTTGTTTTTACTTTCTCCATCTTCTACCGGCTTCTTTTGCAACGATGGATCCGAGGCTACTTTTCGAAAAACACACCCTTTTCCATCGCCTCCTCGTCCTCATTGTCTTTCTCCCTCCGTGTTTCACTCCGTCTCCCTCGCTGTTCTCCCGTGCTCTTTGCCTCTCCCACCGCCTCTCTCGCTACCAGGCGTATTTTTAATTAATGGCGTGCCGTGATGCTTATCTTATCAGCAGATCACTCTGCTTTCTATTAACTACAGCGACGGAGCTGGGAGGCCGTAGAGGATGGGTGACACACACACGCGCACACAGACACACACACACATCCACACACAGTCAAATCAGATTCATATGTACACTGAAGAGCAGACAAGGATGAATATGGACACACCTGTGCACATGGACACACACACACACACACACACACTAATAGACACAAACTCACACAGAGACAAATGGCAATTGCGTCCACGTAAACACACATCACGATCCTATCTCGCTCCTACCACACACACTCACACACACACACACACATATAAACAAACTGTCCTGATGGTATCTGGCTGCGTGATTTAAAGGGTGTTGTTTGAGGGTCTCTCCTCCTAAATCCCCTAAAAGCCTTGGGAATCCCTCCCTCTTCCTCCCTCTCGCTATCTCTCCTCTACCTCCCTCCTTCGGTCCTGCTTTCTGGCTGAATGAACACTTATCATTTGGCAGATAAAGAGCCGTCCACGCTGGAGCTCGCTTTATCTTTAAGGGCCACGTTTACTCCCTGTGAACAGTCTGCTTTTCACAGATGTTTCACAGAGCACGTTAGCTTCATCTGACTGAGATGAGAGTGCACTGTCGAGGCTTCATTTTCTCCAGCGCACTCACAGTCCTCCACCCCGTCAATAAGACCTCCACAATTGTCCCGTAGTTGTCACATTTTCATGGTTATTGAGGCTGAGCTTGGAGGCAAAATAAATCACGGTTCTCTACACCATCTCCATGGGTGATTACGTTGAGTCGCATTTTGGCACAGAACAGCGAGCTTGGCGCCAGAAACAACAAAATCGATCCTCAAGCTACAAAAATCGATGGCAGCGGCAACTTTTCAACGCAGGTTTTCTCCGGATCATATCGGGAGTTACGGTTTTTCAAGCGTTTAGATAAAAAGAGAGAGAGAGAAGGAGAAAGAGAGCGAGGACGCAACTAAAACCAGCCCACAGAGTGGTTATTGGAGAAAATGTTACAGAGGATTGTGGGCACACGTGTACACACAGTCACCCACACTTTCTGGCGGAGTCATAATTTTCTCATTTGGGGGACCGTAGCAAAACAATTATCAGCAGGGTACAATACAATAAAGTACACCATTTCCTGGGTATTACCAAGGGACAAAACATTTATTTCACTTTGTCACTTTGTCCAGTGTGCTGTAAAGTCCTAATGGCAGAAAGCATAGAACATAACTCACACCACTCACGCTGCAGACCGCAAGCAAGCGGAAGTAATGCTGCACTGTGCAATTCTTCCAAACTTTTTATATCGTTTTCTAAGTTTACTCAAAACCATTTCGGGACTTGTGTGTTCTCATGTGTGGTTGCACTGAAATTCTCTTACTATTTATAAACTTGTTTGCAGTGTGTTGCAATACTTCACGGCCATTCAGGTGGCCTTCGGTTTGACATGGTAATCCAGAGCATATTCGTGTTTGCCAAGAACCATATTCTACTGTGTTCACTGCAATTTGCAGTTTACATAAAATGGCATCTTACGCCACATTGAATCACTTGGCCGAAGAGAGTAGAGACATCAGAGGACTCACTGTGTTGTTCCCCAAAGAAAGCCCAAACTCACCTGCGCTGTTAGTACATTTGAGCCTGCTTTCTCTTTACCTATTTGTAAAAGTAAACATGGATGCAGACATCATCTCCACTTGGCTTCATTTTTCTTCCTGTGAAGGGTAGAAATGACAATGTTTTGCCAAATTGGGCATTCAGTGTATGATTTTTATCCCTTTGTATGCTTATCTTGTAAAGGCCTCTCCCCTAACACGAGAGCTCTTTGGTGATAACGGAAGTTGATTTTTTTCCAATTCAATCAGTCTCTCCTTCGCCTCGCTTTTTTTCTTTCTTTCTGTTTGTACCCTATGTAACCACATGAGTGAGAGTGGGAATATGTGTATCTGTGGGCATGTTGGGGAAAAGGAGTCTGTGATTTTAATGGACTACTTTTGGTTAATCTCCCGTGTTTTGGTGAGATGCTTTGTTAAAGTGCTGCGGGAATTGAAGTGCCTCTTTCTGTCCGTCTCTGCAGAGAGTTTGGGTGGAGAGATCCTGAGCTGCCAGAGGTGATCCAGATGCTACAGCACCAGTTCCCATCGGTGCAGTCCAACGCTGCCGCTTACCTACAGCATCTCTGCTTCGGAGACAACAAGATCAAAGCCGAGGTTTGTGTCTGTGTGCGTCTGTGGTATTTGGGAATGATTGTAACGTGGATGATAAAAGTAATACAAACTGAATCCCTTCTTCTGAGTTGACGTCGTGACAGCTCAGGCTGCTTTGGAGAAAGTTTTAACTAATGATCAAACACAAGGATCAAGCTTTGCCTATTATTGAGGAGTATTTATAGTGAAAGCGGATTTCAATTAGACCCAAAGTAAGATGGTCTCTCAGAAGCTATTTTAGTTGGAAGTCCCTTTTGAACTCTCAAACACCTTGAACGAGGCTGTAGTCCTTTAAAATGCTCGCAGTGAGATGCTGCTACACTCAAATTTCAGATTCTACAGATTTCCATTTCCTTTTTGTCTCTCTTCAAATGCCACTCAACCCACACACCCATTACCTTCGTAATCAATTTACAAGTACATGAAGACAAGGGAATTGACCTTTCATTTTCTTCACTCAAGATAATTTCTGTACAGTCAATAGCTGCTTTTGCAATGTCAGTGTGATCCCACATCGCTAAAAGGCTCTTTGATTCACAGTTGCAAAGGAACAAACATCAGCATGATGTGCACACATGTGGTATGCAAACACACTCTTAAAAGCTCTAAATGCATCCTGGGAAAAAATGAATAATGAATGTAAACTGAAAATTAGGCAATTAAACTCAAAGACTGCTATATCTACTCTCATCAATCCACCCGTGCAAACAAAGATACACACTTATATAAGTACAAAAATGAGATCACACTTATAGTTGCAAAAAAAATCTCAGTCCACTCCCTGCGCCTGTGAAACAAAGCAAAGAGTACATGTCTTTTGTAATGGGGGTAATTGTGGCCTAATGGAGGTTTCCACAAATGGAGAAAATAGCAACTGTTTGTTGACAGTGGATGTCTTCATCGGTCTGTTTGCTTGTCTTGTTCATGGCCCAAGGCGTTGCTAAACACTATTTACACAAATTAAATTGGCAAGAGATATCAACGAGCCAAAATTGATGCTCCGCATAACAACAAATAAAAGCAGGCTTTAACACAGATACATCTACATGCACACGTTGCAACATGTGGTTACAATGACAAAATGCATTGTGCAAACTCTTCTGCAATGAGGCACAGAAATGTGCCCTCAATCATGTTTCCTAATTGTTTTTAAATGAAAAATAGAGATGACAGACGATCACTAAGCCAGATACGGGATATTAGTCTTGTTAAAGATAGTATTGTTGGAATGAAAGATTTTGCTGTATGCTTTAATAAAGTGATGAAAGTAATGAGTTTGTTTTCTTATGATACATGATAAATGCACATTTATTTCATTACGCAGAGAACAAATCAATGAATCCTTTTCTGTTACCAACAGTGTTTGCGTTTGATTTCTCTCTAATATGATGATGCAACCCTCCATTGAGTTAGAATTTGACATTATTCTTGTCACATTTGAGAGTGAAAACCATCGTGTGCATCTTCCAGCTTATCTTTTGCGTCTAAAAGCTCAACACCTTTAATTGTATTACATTTACAGAGGCTGAGGCAGAGGCTTGTGTATGTACTGTGTAGAGCCATCACATTAATGGCGGAGCACATCTCGGAACATCCTGGCTCTCGTTGGCGTCGTTTTTTCACAGATCTTCTTGCAGTATTCTTTCAATTTCAACAAAAAGAAGATTCCAAAGAAAGTTCCAGAGCAAAATTAAGATGTAATGAATATGGTCTATTAATGTTCACTCAACTTGTGAATCTCTTGATGTATCTTGGTCTAGGTAGGGCTTATTCTCATAATTTTAATAAGTTTCAAGGTTGAAGAGTAAATGTCTTTGTTCTGCCAGGCTTGAAAAAAAACATCTGCAGGGACATTTAGTTAGGAGAATGCAATATCAATCAAATAAACATCTTTGACTCTTTTTCTACAGGCAGGCGAATAAATGATCTCTTATTAATTCTGAGAGGCAGCCGTATCTCTAGTGAGACTTCTGGCATAATTTAGTAATACTTTCTTTTCTTCATCCACCCATGGATATCACTGACGCTGTTTACAAGAATTAATTGTGAAAAAGAGACATTTAATTGACAACCATCAGAACCCCTCAACCCGCCGGCAGGTTTGAAAGAATTTGAAGAATCACAGAGTTAATTGAGGAAAACCCACAACGTTAGACTGAATAATTTCATTAGCATGCCCCCGTGTCGCTTACAATACTGCTGGATTTTCAAAAGGTCCAATAGTCATTGAACAAATCAGGAGTGACAAAAACCCTTCCCTTCAGAATGATTACCCAAGTGTAAGACAATGATGTACATTTATGCTTCTCTTATTTTAAAATGGCTCCAAATGGATTTTTAAACTAACAAGATTGTGTAAACAGTATTACATAATGTGCAGCTGTGCAGCACTGAATGATTCTTCTAAGAAACCAGCAGTCATGTGATTTGGACCACACAGGAAAGTACAAGATGTGGTGGGGAAACACTGGACTTCTGTGATGATTTTGAAAGGGTACATTCTTCTTTTTATTATGGCTATTTTTGACAAGACGAAGTCTGATGGATTACTTTGGGTTGCAAAGGAGACTATTGATTTCTCTAGGGCCATTACAATAACTCATATCCAAAGTACCAACATTCTTTGTTGTGATATAAAAAAAAAGAAATTGACGTTTGCTGAGTCAGATATACAGTAAAAAAGGACATCCCGCAGTCTTCTAGCAATAGTTGATTCCCACAATGCATGTTATAGAAGTAGAGTTGTATGTGTTCAAATCTGTACGCTTACCCGTTATAACCTTTGCAGCAGTAGTTGAATATGCATGTCCCTGACAGCTCTATTACCCTATCACAGCATGTGCCACAGAAGAAAAAGAGGACAGTTAAGGCATTTAGATTTTCTTGTTGACACAGTTGACATTTCCTAAAAGGAGGTCCTCTGTACCTGGGGGTGCTTTTCCTTTAGGGGGGTCACATGTTGTGGTTTTGCTCAGGTTCTCTGGTGTGCCCCGTCTCACGCAGGTATCCACTTATCCCAAAGGCAAAACACAATGTTTGATGGTTAGTCATATATATTTACATAATTCATCTTTGTATCATGCTTTGTAATACAAGGCATTTAACAATGTGCCACTCTTACAAAATGATAGCTACCAAAAATGTCAACTAGTGTGGCAGGTAGTGTAAAAGATCCACCAAACACACAGCATAGCTTACATGTAAGATGGGCCATCTCACTTCCAGTAACAGGCAATACAAACTTAGATTGTAGCTATTTGTGAAGCACTGAAGACTAAAGTCTTATCTCCCAGTTAGCCAGATAAACACAGATGGCAGGGGACACACTGAGCCGCTAGACACAGCCGCGAACATGACTTGTTATTCGCCGAAAATATGACTTACTGTTATCAGGATGGGAACAAGCACGCACCCTGTGGTTTTTCTGTCTCTTGATATTTCAAGTCGTTGTGTGAGATTATTTGCTGTCTGTTGGTGCATTTAAGGTCATGCGTTGATGTGGAGTGCGGCCACTTCCTGTATGCTTGTATCCATTCACATGTACCTCGAGAGAAAGATTACAGTTGAGCGTGGAGGCAATTGGCCATATTCATTTTAAACATCCTTTATACCCCCCCTCTTCTACACACACACACACTTTGATGCTCACTTGCAAACTGCCATCTTGAGTACGTACGTACTCATGACACTATTGACTTATGCCTCCATCACCTTTAGCTACACCCTCGCAGAAGCACAACACACACACACACACAGTGTCAGACTAGAGTTCAGTCACATCAGTAATTCATTTTGTGTAGCAGCCTTGTCGATATCTATTTATCCAATAGACCGGTTGGGGGGAGAGGAACGTGCCCCCTGACACGGTGTCACCCCCACAAC
Source organism: Pungitius pungitius (assembly GCF_949316345.1). Classification (NCBI taxonomy): domain Eukaryota; kingdom Metazoa; phylum Chordata; class Actinopteri; order Perciformes; family Gasterosteidae; genus Pungitius; species Pungitius pungitius. Next base: position 9,611,329 of record NC_084918.1, on the reverse strand, counting down.
CCCCCCTGCACCATTTTACTATATGAAATGTTTTCTTTCCTTTCTTTCTGGTTTTAGATTGTTTAGAGCGTGAACTGTGAAACTGGCAAACTTTGAACAGAGATCAGCATGAAAGATGTAACAGACACCGTGAATGATCTATGGCAAATATTGAAATGATATTTCATGTTACCGAGCCTCTTTACGCATTCTGTGTATGCAATTTTACACTCTGATTACTCTGTAAAATAGTGAATGGGAGTAGACGCAAGGTTTATTTTTAATCCCAATGGAAATTCCCACCAGTGGCAAAAATTTCAAAAAGGTCATCAATGACCACTTTAATTCAAAATACCTTTTTTTAATTTGTTTAGCCATATTTCTGGAAGAGAAAAGCCTCTTTCCTGATGTTGATTTCTTAACAAAACACAATACCCTGGTCTGGTCACCTCAGTTCCGCGCTCTGGTGCAGAAAATAAATGTGTGTACATCTTAATAAATGGTCATGAGTATGAAACCACAGAGGACCACCCACCAACCAACGCACCTGCACGTATACTCACACACTGAGATTATTTAACACTCTCCCCTGCTGCCAAGAGTAGTGCTTCTCTTTTGCCATCATTTTCAAACAACAGAGTAGTGGCTCTAGTGTACTTGTCAAGGTATGTTGGGGGTCTTATTGGTGATATTCTTACTTTAAAATGAGCTGTTTTTCTTCTTCAGAACAATATTAGCAATAGGTTAATGGCATGTTTGGCCCAGTTTAGAGGGCTCTAGAGGGAAATATTAGCCCCGGGCCAGGAACTTAATTAGCCGAAGGTTGAAAGGCTCTAAAATGAATTTAGCCCGCGGCTCAGTGTCAGCTAAAAACAAATGCCCACGCGTGTGTGTGTATGCCGGCATGAGGTTGAAAGGTGTGACACGTCTTCACCCTGTGTCATTGCACACAACTCTGCTGCTAATTGTTGTTTCCAATGTAATGACTGGAACACACTCCTTAGACGTGCCACCAATCCTGGCATGAGCCTCCCACTTTTATAGCGCCAGCACCACCGATTCCCACTATCTCAGTTGTCACCCCTGCTAACTGTTACCACGGCAATGCCGTCGCCATGGGTTACCTGCAAAACAGCACGAGACAAAGACCAATCAATCAGCGCTTCTGATCTTCCTTAAATGAAATAGAGGGATGGGCACAGAGGTATTGTCGAGCCTTGTAGGTGACTCTACGAGGCATTTCGGAGTAATAGCCCGAAGGTTTTTATGAAATAAGCGATTAACTGACACAAGAATAAAGAGGAGAGGAGCACAAGAGTGGAAAGGGGAGGGTGAGAGGTGCAGAGGGGTTGAGGTGAGGACTGGTGGGCATAAAATGAAGCAACAAATCTGGTTGAGGAAATTGTGGCCAGTGGTGCAAGGTTAGTTTGCCATTCATTGCATCCCTTAATCCATTTTAATTGAATAGATAAGCAAAGTCATTTTCCTCGATAAACTCTTGCTGTGTCATCACAAGCCTCCACCCACTCTCTGCCCTCGCCACTTTCTTTCCCTCCTTTCACAGTAATCCTCTCTCCCCACCTTGCCCACACTTATCAATCTTTTTTCAATCAAAGTTATATTGCACTTGTAAACACTCTCTCCGGCGTGAATATGTTTTGTTCTTTTCCTTTTCCTTTTTTATTGGACTCTTCATGGCAAATGCTTGAGATGTAATGAAAAAATAATGATCTGCAGGCATAATCACAGGAAAGTCTATTCATTGCATCCCTGTCAACATGTCTGAATGGTACATTCCAACCATTTGTTGCTTCACAATTAAAACAAACATTAAGGAACAGTTTAGAGTACATGTGCCTGATATCCCTAGTGTTGTGGAGAATGTGCAACAAAATAATGGAGGTTTTCAAGAAGCCTGATTATGCAGTCAACCGTGAAAAACAGTTTTTCCAGTTATCTGGATGAGTAACTATGCCTGTTGCTTTACTCCAGGGGCCAGTTGTTCAAAGGTAAACTGATCGGATTTTGGTTATCGGATTGGATCAAATCTTGAAAATGAGTTGTTCAAAAGGGAAAGAAGGAATCTGAAATCAGATTAGATCAGGGAATCCAATCCTAGTTTTAATCTGGATCAAACCTTCAGTTTGTGTTGTTCAAAACTTGTCAGTGGGATTTGGATAACTTTGATCCAAAAAAACAGGATTATCCTGATCCCAACAGGGGGTAGGATTTCAAGGTGGTTTTTAGGAAGAAAATGTAGTAAAACTTTAAAATTGGTCAAATAATACATTTGTATCATTTAGTGTATATACTTTTATTTATATTTTGCACTTAACTTGTGTAACCGTTGTAACAGTGATAAAGTAGACATAGGCTAACAATTAAGCTATTCAGTATAGTAAAGTAAAAATAAAATAAAAATGATTGTGTCCCCATGAAATAATCCCCCAAACAGATTTCAATAAACTAAAATAATATATTCATTTTTTGGTCATTCATCACCGTATATTAATTTCAAAGAAACAATCATCAGAGATGAGCCTGTCAAAAATAATGTCTAACAATTGCATCCCTTACTATACGTCCAGTCAGTCCCTGATTCTGACAGACCACCAGAGGTTGGTCTGGTTCTTCAACAGGCCCAGGTGCATCACAAACATCATCACAGAGAGGGACATTGCGCCTGGTAGCGATGTTGTGCAGGACGATACATGCAAGTATTATGTTGCATGCTCCCTGTGGTTCCACTCGCAAGTAGTTAAGGCATGCAAAGCGTCTCTTCAGAACTCCATTTAAACGCTCAATTGCACATCTTGTTTTGCAATGAGCAGTGTTGAAGCGTGCCTGCGCAGGTGTGGTTGCTGCAAGAAAAGGAGTCATCAGCCATGGTAGGAGTGGATAGGCACTGTCTCCTAATATTATGCCATCCGGTCGGTTGGTTTGGAGCTCTCTGTATAAAGCACTCTCTCTCAGGATGCGTGCATCATGAACAGACCCAGGCCACTTCACGACACAGTTTGTGATGATGAGGTCAGCATCGCCCACAAGTTGGATGTTGATGCTGCGCCTCCCCTTTCGGTTGATGTACTCCCAATCCCTCTCATGAGGTGCTTGGATATGCACATGAGTGCAGTCAATAACCCCAATAGTATTGGGCATATTCCCCAAAAGAAAAAACTTGTGCTTGGTCTGGGCAATCTGGACATCCTTTGGAAGTGAAACAAACTGATTGACCAGGCTGGCCAATGCAATTGACACAGCTTTCACTACATCACTCAGTTGATTTGTCCACTCCTATATTGTCACCAACAACTTGGTAGAAAGTCCCAGATGCATAGAAGCGCAGAGCAAAGAGGACCTGTTCTTCCACAGACAGACTGTGGCTCCTTCGGGTTCTCCGTTGAAGTTTTGGCCTGACAAGGTCTGCAATGTACTTAATATCAGCATTCCCAAAGCGAAAGCGAGCATACAGTTCTTCAGTGGTGTATTGCTCCAGTGGTTGTGCACGCTCAACATACACCCTTTGACGGTATCCTCTTCCACCAACACGGTGGTAGCGATGGACAATACCTGCCATGTCAGTGTCTCTCTCTAAGTCCTCTGAGAAAGGCTGAATATAAGATGGCTGTCAAATACCCACACACCAATTGGCTGACGTGCTGTGGCTTGTGTTCAATTAAATCAATCATGCCCAAGGCCTACAAATACTATTTTCACTACAACAGAAGCGGTGAAACCATGGACTCAAAAGGACCTAATTTCACTGTTGCAGAAACCCATGCACTGCTGGAGGGTGTTAAGTGCCATTATGCCTCAATAGTAGGAAGCTCTGTTGCAGGTGGAATGGTGACTAACAAAAGGAAGAAAGACATTTGGGTTGAAATCACCCAGAATGTAAATGCAATGGGGTCTGGCCAGAAGAGGACCTTGGAGCAAGTGAAATTTAGATCGAAGAATCTGAGGGCCAGAGCAACGAAAGACCTTGCTGAGGCAAAAAACACCCAAACAGGCAACAAACCCTTTAAGAAAGGTGAATACACAGATGTGGTTCTGGACATTATTGGAGGTGAGAACTCTAAAGCTCTGCATGGGATTCATGGTGTTGTAGGGGATGGTGAGCCTACAATTGTAGAGGAAAGTGAGCCAGTTCTTCCTAATGCAGAGGAAACATTCATTCTGGATCTCAGCCCTATTATTGAAGAACAACCTGGATCCTCACTGGTAGAGCCAGCAGTCACAGGAGCTCAGAAAAGAGGCTTGAAGCATCCTTTGCCGAATAATAATGATGATGCCTATGAATCACTTCTTAAACGAGAAACTGAAAGAGCAGAAGCACAGATATTCCTGGCAGAGGAACAAATCAGACAAATCAAACTTCAGATCCGCCTCCTAAAAGCAGGGCTTGGAAATGCTGGTAAATGCTAAGAACCCTGAACATTCTTTATTTCGTTAACAATTGGATATTTAGCCATTTTATTTTTTAGATGTTTTCAAAATATCCACTATGTATTTGTTAATGTATATTTGTTTTTTATTTGTTGTGGTTCAGATGAGGGGTCATAAAAGTAATTATTTAATATAATTATTATTTAATATAATTTAATTAAAGTTAAATTATGAATGGAAGTGGATGTTTATGTTATTTTTGTGTTTTGGCTCAAAATAAACACTTACAGTGACCCTATGTTGGCTCTTACTTCTACCTGTTCTTTACATAGCCCACATTGTGATATGTTGTCCCATTTAGAGCACTGTAATCCGGATTTGGTAATCTTGAAAACTGTGTATCTGGATCAGAGTGATCCAGTCCAATGTTGCTTTGAAAAACCGGCATAAAAGTAAGATGGATTACCTGATCCTGGATAGGAAAAAAGGGGATTTCCAAATGCGGATAATTTTGATCCAGATTAAATGTTTTGAACAACTGGCCCCTGTGGAGATCACAGCAGCCTGCTTCTGGTGATTAGTACACACCCCTGTCGATTGGACTAAACACGACTTGCTGTAAGCTCTGTGGCCCCCTAAGGCCGATGAAGATCCCTGCAGGGGAGAAGCAAAGTGGGAGGCTTTAAAATGCACCAACGTAGGGAGAAGGCAATGCTTGTATCGCCATGGTGGGAAGGCATAATAGGTAACACCGTAGGGGGAAGAAACAATGTGTAACACCCGAGTGCCCTCAATGTGATCTCCACTGGGCTAACGGCCCTGAATGTCTTGTCTCTCAGAATCAGGAACACAATCATAAATCTGCACTGATTGGCTTATTTGTTATTCGCTCTTTGTGTGTTCTTGGTGCGAATGTGTGTATTTACTTAGCAAACACAGACTCACATAGAATACAGAGTTAGATGAGCAGTTTGGAGAGTGAAGATGTTGCTTGTATCCATCCATGAATATGTTTCATATAGCCTGTTGATTCTACTATTGAGGGTGTTTGAGGAGTCACACTGGTATGATTACTTGGTTAAAACCAAAAAATCTCAACATCAATTTGAGAGCATATTAGTCACCCTGAATTTTGCCATTAGGTTTAATTCATTCATATTTTAATCACTAAATAAATATTAGATGCAAATGTCTGGGAGCAGACTTCTAAGTATTAATAGGAACATTTTACAAAGCCTTTTTAAATCTTCTTCTTTTCAATTAAAACTCTTTTAGCTAAATGCAGAAGCAGTGAGTTCAGCGCAGTATATTATTTTTGTTCCCATATGCTTTAGGTCTTTTGGTGTTCTAAAGAAGCCCCTCATATGTCCAGTTTAGGCTCGTTATGAGCAGTTATTCAACACAGACACGCAGAAGGACAAGCAAAATTAATATAACGCTACGTTTTGTTAGATTATAAGCAAAGCGGGTTTCACTGCTCCGTTCCTTCCCTCACCAGTGTGATTAAGTGTGATTTTGTGAAAGCACAGTCATTAGCTGTGTTGTATTATCTTTAATTAGTACACTCTGGGTTGTTAATCTTATTGGCAGAACTGACAGATACTATAGGCCGCACACAAATCCTGAAAACACATAAGTAGTTACTTGCATATACAAATGTTGATCATTTTATTGAACACCTTTCTGGTGGCGGAGTGGGTAATATGTTGGTTAGTGATGTTTTTCTTGTTGAATCTTTTAACAATTCGTCTCCTTTGATCCTCAGATCCGCAGACAGGGAGGCATCCAGCTGCTGGTCGACCTCCTGGACCACAGGATGAGTGAGGTTCACCGCAGCGCCTGCGGAGCCCTGAGGAACCTGGTGTATGGCAAGGCCAACGATGAGAACAAAATTGCCCTGAAGAACTGCGGCGGGATTCCTGCCTTGGTCCGCCTGCTGAGGAAAACTGCAGATGTGGAGATCAGAGAGCTGGTCACAGGTACCGTGGCTGTGGCTAAACGTGCACCTCATCTCCCTCGCACGTATACATATATTACGGGTTAAGCTACGTTTATTCTCCATGCTAGATTCTGCTGCTTTGGCCCGCGGAGAGATTTAAATAGTACTTGAACGTGTGTGTACGGTGAGGTGTGCAGATGCAAGGATCAGTGGAGCTGCTACATGTTACTTTTCACAATGCAGAAGCCAAGGCTGTTCAAATTTAGCTCCTTCAGAGGCATAACAATTTAACATTTCACCTGATTGATGTCTTATATTAAATCACAGTTCTTAAAAGATTAAAGGACTCAAAGGCATAACATCTGGAAAGAATGCAGTGGAAGCATCAGGCCTCTCCCTCTTTCTCTAGCAATGTGTTTTGTTCTGTGTCCTTTCTTTTCATCTGTTTGAGTTTTTATTTAATGGCAATTTGGCTCTACTTTTTCTTTGCTTCAGTGCCTGCAAATAATCACAGAAAATGTGTGCGTAACATTTACGTCCCTACGAGCAAGTGTGGTGGTTTACCATTGCTGGTCAATGTTGACTTAACCTGGAGGGCGAGAGCGAAACAAGTTAGCCGCGGCACTGGAGACACACACACCCACACACACACACATACAGCCGGCTGAACGCCCACGCACAGAAACTAAGATGAGCATATACACACACTCCTTCAACTACACTCAGATGTGCAGCATTTATTGCAGAAAGATACACGGATATCTGTGGAGGCAAACAAATGTATGGATTAAATATGAACACCCACCTGAGCAAACCAACATTATACAGTATGAGCTTCTATAATTCGCTGTTCTGCTACATGCCTCACACTAAGAACTTAATATTCTAATAAAGGCCCTTTATTTCTTCCATCTCTGCTAACCGCAATCTCACAGATGCGCACACACATACACCACCTCCAGCATATGTGTAATGTGCAGCTACAGTTATTTCCCAGCATGACATTGGTTCTCCAGCCTCAGGACAGGTAATAATGATGAAGGGTGAGCATGTGTGTGCGTGTGAATCTTGTTTGCCCATATGTGTCACAAGGTCTTAGCGGTTAAAACCTGTGTCACTCGTGGAATTCAGCAAGTAACAACCAGTGTGTCTCTGTAAGTATTATTTTGAATTAAATGAAGTGGGTAGCTGTGACTTTTGAAAGGTGGGGATGATAGCACCGGTGTTACAATGAGCAGTTATGTTGAAACAACATTTTGCTATCTAATTTGTCAGTAGTCTCTGCGCACAACACATGTGGTGACACTTTTGGAAATGTGTCAAAAGGATCCAGCGCATGTAATTGGGAGATTTTCAAAATATAATATTTTTCTTTCAGCGCACCCTGGTATCAAGTGGTGGTTTGGGGACCACTGATCTAATTCGTCCTATTTTCCTTTTCTCCACTTCTTATGTCCTTGTCTCGTTCCGGCTCCTCTTCCATCTAAAGACTCTTCAGACTACACCTTGACTAAAAACACTAAACCAATTGTAGCACTTCAATTGTACTTATAATGGCTCTTATCGATAGCAAGTTGTAGATTGGCTTATTTGATGAAATTGCACTTTCTTGTTTTTGTTCTTCTGGGTTTGTATCCTTATGGTTGAAAGGCACATATTGTAAGTGGCTTTGGCTTTTGGACATGGAATGTAATGTAATCTCTCTGTTATCCGTGTGCACGCTGGCCTTCTATGGGGTTCAGTGTCGTGCACCACCCGGTGCTGCGGCGGTATGTATCTGCACTTGTGGCCCCATTGTTTCTCGCTCTTTGCTCAGACAAAAGCTCACTTTGTTGCACCGGGTCAGTCCGGAGATAAGAGAGCGTGTGCTAGAGGATTGGACATTCCCGATGACGAAGTACAACCATGCTCATTCACACGTGGACACAGAACCCAACAGACAAAGAGAACCACACTATATCACACATGCACACAAAGAATATTGAGTTGAAGTCGGTGGTGCCCCCATGTTCAATTTGACTTCTGACCCCATTTTATCTCAGTGGGACGGAGCTCATCTTCACATATCCATCCCTAGATGCTTAGATCCTCACGTGTCCCTTGGGGAAGGGGCCAACAGACATCCCGCGGGGGATGGCGGGGACAAACAAAGCCTGGACACAGCAAAGCAGTAGAAGAAGGATGGAGGTCGGTTATTATTCAATATTATTGACACCGCTGTAACAGGTTGGGCAGAGGCAGGAAATGGAAGGACAGAGACGTGCATGTAGTGGATGCAGAAGAAAGAAATAGGACCAGTCCAATGAAGGAAGCTGTTCTTTTTGCGAAGATGAGTTTTTATTAATAAAGTAGCTGGTTACCTGATTGGAAGAAAGAGGTAAGGAAGAGAACATTTTTAAAAACAAATGGGATGGAAATTACTAAGAAGGATGAAAAAGATGGGAGGGATAAACCACCTTCCTATATTCTTCTTTCAAAAAAGAATATAGAAAGTAAACAATAAGGACATTTACTGTGTATTCCAGATAAATGAGTCAGTTATGGCAGTCAATAGACGTAATCTACGGGGATGCGCTGGCACCTTGATGAATATCACCGCAGCACTGGAATAGATCAAAGGCACCGCTCGGAGATGGAATGTGTTTATTTGCAATCTGTAAGCAGTTTAAGGAATTAATAAAGTGCACCGCAAGTCATTCTGCATCATATGTTGAGCTCTGACTTTCATGAATAGTCTTCCTGCACAAACACACACACTGAGAGTCTACTTTCCCACTCGCTTTCGCTGAGGCTTTTGCCTTCTCTCTCTTGCGGCTGGCTAAGGGAATCGGTGTCATGCAGGACTCTTCACTGTTGTCTGTTTACTCTGGTACTTAGCGTTGCACTCCACATTTCAATTGCTTTCATGCCAGTACTGCTGCATTTTGAAGTCAATCTTCATTTGTTTCAAGGAACACCTGCCTGGGCTCTAATTTACCACTCAAAACTGTTTGCATAATGACTTTAATTCAATCAGGGAGTGCGTTGAGAATTTTTTTTCTGAAAAAAAAAAAGACAATGAGTGCCACGTGTGAAAATCATTGGATTATGTTGTAAATGCTTTTGAAAAAGTTTTAACAAACGCCATGCTTTTTCCCCACATCCAGTAACTAGCACAGCTTTTTTGCACCTACCCAACCCAACCTCGCAGAAGGTCACGGAAAAGAAACAAAATGACATAGAACAAATGCACTCACACAGTCAAAAATACGGCAAGAGGTAAAAGAAGGCCACTACGCATTGAGAAAATTACATTTGAGAAAATAAGCTTCTATCGTTTGTGTAAATTAGCAAAATAAGCCTTTATTGCATATTTGACAGATGTCAGATCATTAAGCCAGAGTGTCGTAGAGGGCGGACATGCCACATCAACAGTGCTTGTGTTCAGGTCACTCGTTATTCTAATTAGAAAATGACACGTTAAATAAGTCAAACTTAATGTGTACCGGTTGAAACTGGAGAAGGCGCTGTAATTCAAAAGAGGGACAAAAGACAGATTTTTTTTTAAAACTTTCATGACAAAAATAAGTTGAGAGATCTTTAGTTGAGATTCATGTAGTGACAGAAATACAGAAGGCAAGACTTGATGAAGTAACTCCCCGTCCCCCTCCTGAAGAACTGAACCTGTGGATGCTTTGGACCGTGTGAGGGGCAGCTACTGGATAAGTCAGTGTGAACGCGTAGAAACTCTTTTCTCAGACCATTGCTCGACATATCCTTGTAATCTTTCTTAAAAAGAGTTACCAGGCACCGCATTAGCGGCTCCGCAGGGATACGTACCAAGACGGCATTGGATTTATTGCCAAATTACTTTCCTCGCGGACATGACCTTCATTACTAATTGGTGGCTAAATGATTTGAAAGCAAGAAAATGGCAGTCTGAGAGGTTCTTTAGGGGCAGTGTTGCATACTCAAATGACATCAATAGACACAATCTTCAACTGCTGGACGTTAAAAGAAGTGCTTGCACTGTAGTCATAACAAATCAGCTTCCTCATTACGGCCTCAGTGTTGTCAGCTCCGTCAAAGCACTTTCCTATTCTGTGGGATTAAAAGAATCTGTTTAGGTCTGAGGAAATGAGAACGACCGTAAAACCTTCCCTCAACAGTTTACCCTATCTGCCTGTTGGTCCTGAAGTTTAAATATAGACAAGCTTTATTGGCTTCCCGGGTATAAGTGCGAGGTAGATAGGACGAAGTCAAGGCTTCCGGGCCTGTCAGTCAAAGTCTGGTCGATGCGCGGGCTTCGGGTGTCAATAGGAGATGCTATCCTTACTCGTGGGCTCACCTTGAAGCAGTGGACCATGGCATAACTTAACTAGCTGCTGCTCATTGCTCTGGGCGCAGAAGCAATAGCTGGGGAAAGTCGTGTGTGTAAAATGCTGCAGTTGGTGCAAACATCTTCAATGCATTACGACGCTGTTACAAACAACTGTGTTTTGTTTAATTGCTTTTAAACGGGGACAAGTGTACACGTGGCTGTAATGTGCCGATTGATACAGCAATGAGCGAACAAGAGTTAAGATTAGATTTAGATGGATTGAGGCTCGAAGGCTCGTTGCATAAAGGCAACCCTAAGCAAAATAAATGTACTCTACTGTGTAAACATAAATGAATTACCATAGAGAAATAGCACTGCTGCTGCGATTCCTTAGCGGGAAGTTGTTTGCTTTCTGTTATGTGAAAACATTAGTTCTCGCTGCCGGAGATGTCCAAAAAGCCATGTCCCCACTACTTTTCCAGTATTTGCCAAAGCCATTTTAATTGAAGGCAAAGCCTGTAACGTTTTTTCAAAAATGCTCCATGTTCCATCACAGTGGTTACTGGGATTCCAGTGGAGATCCTTGATGCCTTATTCTCTGCTGCTGCTGCTATGCTATACAAGTCCTGCAGAAATGTATCTGCAGTACTTCCATTGCGGAGGCCCTGGTTGGATTGAAAACCTCCCGTGTAAGCAGTGACAATTTAACCAAAATACAGGACCGGAGCTGACTGACCGACTGCAGGATCTTGAGTTGTATGAACCTGAAGGTCAGCTCAACAATTGTTAACATCCTGTCACCTAAACCATTACCCCAAATCAATATTTCGTTTTGGATTTCTCGCTCACAGATTTCACTAGCCACATTAGCAATGTAATTCTCCGTCTCTGGCTTTACTCATCACCGGGTTCTGACCCCACGGCTAACTAATTCACATAGACCCGCACAGATGAAGGCTGTTTAATAAAACATTGCCACTTGAGGCCTAACAGGCCTCACTCTCCCCTTACAAGTCACACTGTCATTTATTCATGAATTCATGCAATCATCTCCTCCGTTGCCCCAAACCACCCGGCTCCCGAGAAACTGTCCGTCAAGTGTCTGAAGGGAAATGGTGAGAGGGGAGAGAGAGAGAGAGAGAGAGAGAGAGAAAAAGGGAGACAGGAAGGGAAACAGGATGAGAGCACGGACGCATGGACATAAACGCTCCAGTTGGATGACATCATAGTCTGATGCTCACCTGATTGTACTTGTACTCCTCAGGACACTGAGGTTTAGTGAAGCATTTTCAGGGCTGCGTTTCCAGAGCTGGCAGTTGTGTGCCGTTGAATTTGTGTCAACCTTGACTCTTGGCAGACAATGGCAGAAGAATCTGTCCTCCGTCCTTCTGCTTGATTTTTGTCTTCACCGCTGTCTGTAAAAAAAAAACCTAACCCCAAATTCTCACACCCCTAGTGTGTCTTGTGTGTACGCGTGTTTTAATTCATCAATGTGCATTAGTTGGAGAAGCCAAAAAAAAGGTGTGCCTGTATCTTTATAATCCCGCTGACAGGTTCTTGTCATCAGAGACGACACTGGTTTTACATGATTGCAATCACACACTGAGAGCACTCGCCACTTGAGAAAACGGGCCGAGGCGAGAAGAAAAAGATGTTTGGAAGGGTTTTACTAGAGTGCCACAGAGTGCACGCGTGTTTCCCGATGTTTGAGCTGTTACCTTGGTTTGAGAGGAGCCTGTGAAAAGGGGAGTACGAGAGGAAAAAAGAGAACCTTGAGAAGAGAAACAAGAGCCTGATTAATAAAGGTGAAGGCAAATGTTGTCACGCTGCCACACACACACACACACACACACACACACACACACATGCACTCACTCACTCACACACATTCATAGCTTGAGAGTGAGCACTTGATTGCTGCCAAACATCATACAAGGTCATCGCCTTGTTATCACCCTCCTCTTCTTGTCCTCTCACACTCTCTGGAACAAACACACACTGATACACATTTTCTCACCCTCTTTCAAGCTTTGTTTTTCTCCTTATAGCTTTTTCCACACACTTACACCCTTTGTCTTGCACAGTTTCATTTTTGGTTAGACTTCTTGTTTTTACAGGTTTTTTTCAATCGCTATCAAGCATTGTTCAATGCTCAAACCACATTTTCGAAACTCTTCACACATTCAGCGACACACAATTGCATACGGACGTAACTGTGAATAATATTTCATTGCTTTCAGGCAAAATACATTCAATCACCAAATTATTCAAAATCCAGAAACACTTTTGTCATTCGTACTCCACAAACTGCAAAAAACTACACATTTGCAGGTTATTTTTCATATGCTAACACACTGCTTTCGAAACTGATAAAAGCACATTCAAATTTCAAACATTCCTTCAGTAATTATTTTGAAATATATAGAAAATGAAATAATAATCATTCCAAGCTAATTGCAATTTCAGCTCAATCAGCCCAGGTGTCCTGCTTTAGTCTAACTACAATGTTTCAGTAAAAGGGGTTGGCTTGGAACTGATTTGGTTTGGAATCATGGATCACAGAAGGCAGGTTGGTGGGGGAAGAGGAGCGCTACAAGGGAGAGTGCGTGGTGGACAGAGGAGAGGAAGACTAAGAGCGGTGGTATCCAATGAAATAAGGGCCATAATTATTGACCATGTTGTGAACCATGGGTCTCACTCTGAGAGAGGCTGGTCTAAGGGTGCAACCAAATCTGCCCCATTCAACAGTTGCATCAATAGTACAAATTTTCCGACAGAACAACAGGTGAGACGACATATTACAGTACAATACGTCTACATTTTGAAACCTTAAAACCTATTACAGTACAGTAATTGTTGTGTTTTAGGATCCAAAGGTTGCCCCCGAAAGGAGGGAGAGGCAGGATATTTTTCGGATGTGCAGGAAATTGCCATTGTTGACATGGTAATTGCCAACAATGCAATAAAACTGCGAGATATTCAGGACAGAGTGCTGGCAGACAATATCACTTTGGAAAATGTGAATACAGTCAGCACAACGACAATTGCCAGACTCCTAGAGAAACATAAAATAAGGATGAAGCAATTGTACACTGTACCCTTTTGAGAGAAACTTTGAACGAGTGAATGAACTCCGGTATCAGTGTGTCCAGGTAAGATGTATGCTCAGTAACCGGGTACATACACATGCAGTTATGCATACTGTTACTAATTACTGTAAAACGGTCTGTTACTTAGAGGGTAATGGAGATGGAAGCCAGTCGAACTCCACATACTTTTATCTTTGTGGCAAGAAAACGACGCAGAGGAAGAAATGTGATTGGACAGAGAGCAACTGTGGATGTCCCAGGCCAGAGGGGAGCTAACATGTGTGCAGCCCTGTCCAATGGTCGTTCGCTGTTACACAAACCACTCATTGGCCCCTACAATACAGAGAGGCTTCTTTCTTTTCTGAATGACCCGCATAATGGACTTGTGTCAGCAGAGGAGAGAAGGCGAGGGCCGTCAAACTGCCACCTCGCTGTTGCAGTCACAGACGGGTTTGCTGCACATCCCAGGATGTCAGTATTATTCCTGCCTCCATACTCCCCCCTCTTAAACTCCATAGAGAAGTTTTTCTCTGCATTGAGGTGGGAGGTTTATGACCACCCTGCACATGACCAGATTACTTTACTGGAGGCAATAATGCGTGGTGTGGAGGCATTTCTTCTGAAGACTGCCAGGGTTGGATTAGACATTCCAGGAGATACTTTCCAAGATGCATTGCCAGAGAGGACATCAGATGTAATGTTGATGAGAACTTGTGGCCTAATGCAAGAGGGAGGGAGCACTAGAACCTCCACATGACTTTACAATCAGTGATTAGACCAAAGTGTTGTTAATGTGTTAACTATTTTTATTTTGCTGTGGAATTTTTGTTTCTTTTTTTGAAAACAAATTATTTTGAATACAATCTTGTTACAGACGTATGCTTTGAAAATGAAAGTTCATGATGCTCCCTGTTGCTTGTGTTTTTTAGGTCTGTGTGTTATGAGTGACATGCATATTTTCTGAATGAGAATCTTATTTATTAATGTATTATTACCGTGATTCAGGGTCAATGCATACTGATTAACATTATTGTATACATTGCCAGATTAGTTAGTTTTCATCACGAGTACCTGCCAAATTGGCAGTCTGAAATCAAGAACGTTTCAAAAACTAATTGTGATATAAGGCCTATCGGTACAGTCGTAGGAAACCAGACAAATACAATCAACAGAAATAAGAAGCAGTAAAAGCAAAGTCAATTATGGTTAACCAAAGCATACACACACAATTACTGAACAGCTTTGCAACAACAGGCCCAAGTAAAGACAGATATGAGCAGTAGGGCGGCAGTAAGCCTGAGGTTGCATCTTGTTTCCTTCCTTCATCTAAAACTCCCTTCATTATGATTCCTTCTTCCTCATGCTTTCTCATTCCCAGACCTGATTCTCTCCTTCCGTCCCTTTTTCGGTCATTTTCAGATTTCCATTATGACTGCACTATACCGTCAGGCATCAAGTCTGGCGTTGCTGTTGGCGACGCACAACTGGCTGCTCATCAACATGCAGTGCCTCCGAGGCAGGCTGGGTACAGTAATCCAGGGAGTTGAGATGTTTGCCCCATTTCTCTCTCCCCATGTTTTTACTCTACCTTCTACAGTAGTTGAGCTACAATTCTTTGCGCATTATCACTATCCCAAATATATTTTGCGAATGAGACCTAGAGACGGGGCAGACGGTGGTTGTAAGTTCTGCGCTTTTTCAGCGGCAGCAATCCATCCCCTGCCAATGCGCCCGTGAGTGTGTGGCTCCTCTCTGGTGCCGGCTCCTTTCAGTTGACACGCGGTGTCTTTTCTGCTGTCTCACTACAGCGAGCCTCCCAGCCCCCTTTTTTTTACATTTCATTTACATTCACGTCTAACAGGCCCATTGCGTTGCGGCTGACAGAACACGGCCCATTGCGTCGGGAGCACTTAGAGTCTGGAGCTGTAACCATGTTCTATTTGTGTGGTAACTAATGACATCAGTCACCCGGGACCTACGACATGTGGAGTCCGACACCGAATGCGTTACAAACGGGGGGGACCTTCAACAAATCAGCTTTTCATAGTTTGTCATATTAAAAAATGTGTTGCACGTCTCTTCCGTCCTCTCATTCCATTCCTGTCTCCCAAACCTATCACTCAGCTCCTGCAGCTTCCTTTCCCCACTTATTATTATCTATGTGTGGGTCTTTCATCTCTGTCACCGCCCTGTATCACACCATTCTTATCTCATTGTGTGTTTCTTTGTTTCTATATCTTTTTTCCTACCTCAATTAACATATGGAGATTGGGAGAATACTGATGAGGCCCGTAGGATTGAATGTGTGGCTCGCTTGTGCACAAGTGTGTCACAGCTGACCAACAAGGCCAACGCCGCCACCCGTCTGCAGGGAGGCATCTGGTCCTCCATCTGACAACAGGAGGGAAAATAGTTGTGTGTGTACCCACACTGTATGTGACTAGGTGTTAAAGTTAGAACGCAGATGCCTCTCAGTGTGTATAGAATGTTTGCCCTTCCAGCTGATTGAAAGCATCCTTGTGTACATAACACAAACTTACACATTTTTTTTCTTCCAAATTGTGTTCATGGAGCTGCATACATTCACTGATTAACTCTGCATACGCTTAGGGTGTTTCCGTGTGTGCATGCTTGTGTTCCTGCGGAGTGTGATAGACGATGGGTTGGAATGGTTGGGTTTTTCACCTGTATCAATTGACTAACTTTCTCAGATATAGTAAGTTATCAGGTATTTTGTTAAGTTGGAGTGGAGTGGAAAGCATCCTAAACTGTGATTTAAAAAAGAGGAACAATTTATGTCCTCGTTAGGAGTAGGGCTGTACTTGGAGAACACAGAGATAACATTAACATTGTTTTTTTTCTTAAATGTTATATCGCCAGAATGAACAAATATAAAATAAAAGTTTTTAATGATCACTTTTTTGAAAAATGAATTCAAAAAATGTACTTAATTGACATGCAAATAAATGTGTAATTAATTACATGACTACTTTGTTTACAATGTAACCCTTGGTTTAATTATCATGTAAACTTCATGTGACTACTATCAACTATAGAAACGTGTGTTTCTCCATGTGTGCGTGTGTGTGCAGGTGTGCTCTGGAACCTGTCGTCATGTGATGCTCTGAAGATGCCGATTATTCAGGACGCCTTGGCCGTTCTCACCAACAGCGTCATCATACCGCACTCGAGCTGGGACTCCTCCCCCAATCACCTCGATGACCGCAAGCTCCATCTCCATACCTCACAGGTGCTGCGCAATGCTACAGGGTGTCTCAGGTAAAGGCAGCACACACACACACACACACACACACACAGACCCTAAAGAACACCACACACACACATATACAGACAAACCTGTCAATGCACATGCCCTTTTTTTCATCCTCTCTCTCTCTCCCTTAAAGCTTACTCATTTATAATGTTATATCAACGTGCCAAGGCACTCCACTGTTGTTGTTTTCTTGTGTTTATTTGTTGCTGGGATTCACTGGAATGAGTCAACTTCATTGTGTGTGAAAATGAGTGTCGTCTCTTTTAAATGTTCACTGCTGTGTGATTATAGATGCATATATTCACAAACTATGAACACAGTGCAGTTTTTTCTCTCTTTCCCTCTCTCCCATTTACATCTTTCCTCCTAACTTGTGCTGGTACCATAGCAACTCCTCCAATTGTATATTCTTTGTGTGTCAAGACTTTCGTCGTTCAATGGACAATTTGTAGTTTTGTTGATCACTGCGTTTTCTTGGTCTTGTCAGAAATCAGAGAAGTTTTCTCATCTTTAATCAACCTGCACACACTTATGCTTGATTTGATTGATCAAATGGTACAGTGGACATACAACAGTGCGAGCATGTCTGTCTCTTACATTTATTTTTTAAAGATTAGTTTATAATGTAACACTGTGTAAATGTCTACTGTATACATGCAATGTGTCCATCAATTCATTTTCAAGTTTATCTTGTAGCTGAATTATCTCTTTAACAAATATTTATTAATAACAATAATTTGTGAAAATTAAAAATGCATTAATTAACAGGACACTTGTTGTATCGAGATATCACAGAAAAACTAATAATTGTACACATTGGATAATTAGAGTCTATTGGTTAAAATTATGACATTCAACCTTTGTAGATACAAAAGCGCAAAAAAATAGCTGTGGTTTTTGATCCTGCACAGCAACCTTTGTTCATCAATGCACACACACTGTGACACCTGCTCCACAGAGCACTGAAACGATTCCAAAGAAAAATCCATGTCCACTTGGCTGTCTTTCTTACAGCTGTGCACTCAATCAACCGCCAGCAGCCTTCTGGATTAAACCTGAGTCCACTCGCTTTGCAAAGCTTCTCTCGAGCTGTTTGGAATGCTCATCTCCAGCTATTGAATGTCTCCCAAAAGCATTTCAAGCCAATCTGAAAATATTACAAACAGGATACCTTGCTTTTTAATTCATATAATTGTGTGTGTTAGTTGCTGCATTTTTCCCCAATTATCAACATTACAAAGTTGCTCTGATAATTGTTCCATTTGTGCTTTAAAATGAGAACCAGCCTGCATACTTGTGGTCTTCTCAAACATTCAAACATACAGTATATGTAACTATGAAAATTTGCGTTTCTGGTTGAAATATGTTGTGAATGCTTTTTAGTGCGATTTCTCAGGCATTAATAAACATCTCCAAGCTGCCACTCAGTGGGAACAATCCATGCAACACTAGCGCACTTATTAACCTTTATCAATTGTTATTCATTAAAACAGTAAAACTAACTCAGACTTATTAGCTACATACCTCTTGTACATTTCTGTGTTTTTGGTGCACTACTTTTCTGCCTCATAGGACCTTTGGGAAGTACAGCACCTTTATATCTATTCTACATTTTAACCACAGTGCCAGGTGTATTGGATGTCATTGAATAGGCATTTGAGGTCAAATCCAGTTTAAGTATTATTTCTTTGTAGTCAGAATTGTAATGGTTCAGCACAGGAACGGTCATGTTCCCTGACTCAATGACTCAATGTCCCCAACCCCTGTACATCAAAATTCATTCCACTAATAGCTTTGCATTTGAAATAGATATTCATTTGGAAAAATTGAGACTATTTTGCATTCATGTATTTTAATTTGGCTGCTGTTGAACAATATTTTCCACCTGTGTGTGTGAATAGGAAGGACAACAGGGGGAAAAAAGGTGGTTCAATAGGTAATTTTCACAATATTAAGTATCAAAAGAACATCTTTGTCAG
This sequence comes from Pungitius pungitius, assembly GCF_949316345.1. Classification (NCBI taxonomy): domain Eukaryota; kingdom Metazoa; phylum Chordata; class Actinopteri; order Perciformes; family Gasterosteidae; genus Pungitius; species Pungitius pungitius. The sequence continues at coordinate 9,592,383 of NC_084918.1, read as the reverse complement.
AGGCAACCAGAGAAAAATCTGGGTGTATTGCAACACAGTTCACAGTATAGGTGATTGTGATTATGAACTAATTCATCTGTTTGATATTAATTAAATACATTTCCTTTTGCAGTTGGAAGATGTAGCACCTTGTGCATCAGCGATAATGAGTTTAGTATATTCACACTACATTTTGTAAATTAAAAAGAAATAAAAAAAATCCAATTTCATTTGAATTGTTTTGCTGTTTCAGGTTAAATGAGCCGAAATGGATCTTTATTACATGTCACAAATATTTAGTAATACCTATTCAAATCACTTAGTGTTGTTCATGACACCAAAAAAGAGGAGGCAAATTTGAAGCTTTTGATGACATGAAAATACGTTTTTTCCAAAGACTCTCCCGACATCTTTCAATCTATTGATGCAGATAGGAAACATTATGCTTTTCAGCTTTTTGAGTTTTTAATTCTTTGCATATTAAAACTAAATTCTCCCCCACTGCACTGTGGTGGCGACAGACATATCATATATCTAAAAACTTTTGAAAAAATACCTCACCATCTGCTTGACTTGATACCAGCAGAGGCCCATGGGGATATGTTTTAATGATCGCAGTGAAAACGTTAAAACTAATGTGTTTAATGTTGTGCACAAGGAGACTCGTGCTTCCTCGATTTCGCCAAGATTTGTTCAGCAAGGAAATCATACCCTTTGAGTGTGTTTTTGTTGTTTATCTGTTTTGTGTTCATCCCAAAGCAATATGTATTGCCTTGAACTTTTGAGACTAATTTTTTTCCGCTGATATCTATGGACTTTTCCACTTTTATCTCCAGTTTATTATTTCCTAACTCACTAAGGTGTTTATGGGACTTCAGTGTGTGTGTGTGCGAGGCAAAGACAAACAACGCTGTCATACTGTGAGGTTACAGATCATATTAAAAAAGCTCGGTGAAAGAGAGGGAGGATGGGAGAAGACCAGCCGCTTCAAAGATGAGATCAGAGAGAAAGTGGTGAACAAGACTAACCAGATCTGAAAGAAGGGAGCTGAGACACAGAGAGTAATGAAGGTGTTTCTGCTGCTAACCAGGTTTTTTCTTTTCTATCACAGAGTCGTTGCCTGGGGGGGTTAAACTGACACAAGGGCACAATGTTCAGGTCCCATTGTACATCAGCTCAATTTCCGACCTCTCACCCCGCTCATTATTCCTTCGCTGTGTGCGTCTGTGTGTGTCTGTGCACTGCAGGTGAGAGTGTGTATGCTTTTGTGTTCCCTGAGGGCTATTGCACAAAACCCGGATAAGGGATTAAGCCGGGCTATCCAGGTTATCCTGGAAGAATTTAGCTTGGACTTGGTTACACGAAAGCAGGTTGAATTAAACCTGGCCAAGTAACCATGGCGATTTATTCTTTGAAGTTAGCCTGCTCCAGACCAGGCTAAGAGTCAGGCTAAGATTAATCCTGCAGTCTCATGTGTTAAATCAGCTGCCGCTCTGTGTTTAACAGTTATTCTGTTGTTTTCTGAATGTGTTCTGATTCTGATTTAAACACTATTGCAGTTGTTTAGATCAGTGATCCGCAACCTTTTTTGCCTCACGGATCGTTTTCATGTCAGACAATATTAGAATATAAGAAGGTCCTACGGATAATAAGCGCCGCAAAATACCGGACCGACCGACAGGGTGGGGTTAGGAGGGGGCGGGGGGGGGCGTCCGCTGGTGGGCAAAACTGCGCACTGAGGAGTGAATATTTGTAAACGTGATGAGGGCAATTCATAAAGTCCCATGTTTCTTCTTGCTACATGATGCCCATTTCTGAACCACGTCTTGGCTGAAGAAGCGCTGGTATGGAGACGTTTGGGGACAGATCGGACCAGCACAAAGCTCTCACCATCTTACAGACGCTCTGTATGGCACTGCGCTTTTTATATGCCGAAACTGTAATAAATGCACTATTATTACTTTGTCAGAAGTGTGTGTTTGGCACACATCTTTATTACCTTCCTTGGCCACAGAAGAATGTATTACATTAAAGGATTTCCACATATGCTTATAAATGGGTGATTGGGACAGTTTATGCAGGTGCAAAGTCAGGAGTTTTTCCTGCAAACAAGGGCAGATTCCTAAGCAGGGGGGGAAGCCTGCATGGTGCTCCCCCCCCCCCCCCCCCCCCCTCCCCCCCCCTCCAGTGCCAGACAAAGTAGCCTTTTTTAACTGCTTAAATCAGTTTAGATAAAATATTTGAGCAGGCATCTTAAGTCATTTCTACACCATTTGCAAACTGGCACTCACCAACTATGCAAAATGTTTTTATATTTCATCTTGACCTGTTGCCAGGATCTTTCCCAGTCTTGTTTGTTCCGTGCACATTATTTTAGAAAGATATTTAGAAGTAAGACACATCTTATAGAGATTTGTGCATATTGTAAAACACATTTGTACATTGTGAATAAGGGTTTGAAATAAGGCCTAGTCTTTAGGGTAAATTTCCAGAGGAACTTTAATTCCCTCTGCTCACTTTTAAGGCAAAGTATAGGCTAAATAATAATACATGTTATTCATGTATATTGCTTTACATATTAGGCTACTCAAAGACACTTTTTCAAAGCACATTTAGCACATCGACACAGATACAGCAATAAAGCCAAAACATAAAACAATCATATTAAAAGCAATTAAAACAAGAGTGTACAACTTTCCTAGTAAGTAGATATTTTTAAATCCATCCACATTCAGTCGGTCCGGGATTGTCTGCCAGGCCTTTTCTCTCTGTTTAATTACAGCTGTCGTATTCCTTTTTTTGCATATTGCGTATTATATGCTTCACCTCCTCATATATTTGATCAGTTGCTACTCAGCGGGTGAGAAATATGCTGCGCGCGGCGTTTTCTCCATTTCAGCATCAGTGTATCTGTGATCGATATCGTGGTCTACTTAAGAAAGGCGTGCACGTGCACTCATCCCAGCTATGTACACCTGATCGACTTAGCTCCTCCTTCTCAGCCCGACTTGGCAAACGTGCAACCGATTAAGCCGCGACGAGCTGGTCACACTAAGCCAAGCGGCGCTTAATCACTTAGTCCGGATTTCTTTATTCTACTTTTGTGCAATACCCCCCTGGTGTATGTAGATGTTAGTCTGTTTGTGTGTGTTGGAATTCGCATGCACCTGTCGTTTATAGGTATGCACTGTATATGGCTGTGTGAGTGTCCGGCCTTAAACTGAATGGGGGAGTTGCATATGATAATGGGAATGAACCGTTCTTACGACATCAGGTATTTCATTTAGGTGTGTTTATGTTCCTTTTTATGTAGCTTTGTGTGTCCATGTGTTATTATGTTAACTGTGGGCTAAGCAGCTAATAATGATGATGGACCCATATGTTGTCTAATCAGGTAGCAAGCATTAGTTCTCTCCTCTATTCACACACACACACACACACACACACCTACATACACACACACATACACTCCCACACAAAATGTTGTCAGGCCAGACACACGGTATCCTGTGAAGGAGTTTTTATATCCCCCATTCAGAGGCTGTTTACCTCCCTGCAGGTTGTTGGTCTTCAGCCAAGCTGTAGAAAACCTGCTGCTATACACACTGTGTGTGTGTGCTTGTGTTTGTGCACTAGTCAGCACACACAATGATTTTGCCTCCTTTCTGACACCCACAGTTGTGACAGTGCGGTATAATATGTTTTCAGATGATTTAGAAGATTAAGAGTAGGTGGTCACAAATAACTTTGTTTCTATATTTCATTGATATTAATTGGTTCGTATGCTTCTGCGCTCCATCTGTGGATGACCCTTAGCTGCCCCCCTCACAGCCACACACACAAACAGACAAACACTATCCAATACTTGTGAAGAGCTACCACACACCAGCTGTTTGAGACAAGTTCACTCAGTGGCCATTTGTCCCTTGAACAAAATTAGAGAGCCATCTGTCCGAGATTCAGTCAGGTCGACATCTTTCCCGCAAATGAATCCTCAAACAGACAAAATTGAAGACTAGTGTCTATACTATGATTCCCTGAGCAACGTTCAACTAATTTCCAAATGTACACTTTTGTACCCTGGAGCTGAAAATCAAATGCATAACCTGTATAGGATGTTTGAAAAGATTGTTGGTCTGATTGGTGAATGTGGAAATGAAAAAGGATTTAATGGCCTCCAATCCACCTCCTGCAGACCAGTCTGGATAGTTTTCAGAAAATAAACGTTTTACCCATAAGGATGTTTTAATTGTGATTATTTGCGATATCACTATGCCATGTTTTCTGCGAGAAAAGGCATATATAGTTATGCCATATTCCAATGGCACTTTTTGTTTTTGTGTGATGGACCAAATCAGTCGATCAGAAGAGGTGTGCGTACTGGTTTTGATGATAAAAACGTTTGACAGTTTGCTAGACTGGATAAGAGAGCTGACAACTTAAAAATGTAAATGTAATTTACCATTAGGACTCACACACTGTGCATTTTGAGGAGATTTTGAGTTGAGTTTGAAAACAGCAACAATACATTATTGCTTTTATTTTACTGGCAGCTAAAATAACAACTCTAAACGTCTGAATGGGATGCTTCATCTAGTACTGTGTCTTTTTGCTCAGTCATTATTTAACACGGCAGGCTAATGAGTGAGACTGAATTAATGAGGAGTGACATCAGATAGGATGAAGTGCAGGCCCGTAATGGACTCGTTAAATAGTTGAGATCACCAGTTAAAACGACCTGGCATTCACACCCTTGCACACACTTACACACCGAGGTAAAAATAGAAATAAAAACCATCCATCATTTCCTCATGAAACGTGTCATCTGATCTGCTTTCTCACTCTGTCTCTCTCTCTGTGTCTCTCTCCCCCTCGCTCTCTTTTTCTGAGCCATAACCATACGCTCAGATTATGGTTACCAGGGCCCATGAATCCCTTCTGTTAGAGCGAGGCAGCTGACTCAAACAAGCAACCGTCATTTGAATATTCCGTGATGCAACACAGCGAGATGTGAGAACGCCTGAGGACGCATTACACCCAAAAAAAGAAAGTTAGCGGGCTATTTTCTGCGTAAGAAAATGTAGCCAAACTGCTTGCCAAAAAGTAGCACAGAAGGAAAAGCGTGTCCCAATGTTTCGTTACAGCAGCACGAGACATCTGAACAGGCAGTGAGCACAGACACGTCTATGCACTCTTTATGGCATATACACACAGACATGGCATGTTGGTCTCCAGCTGTGTGCATAACCCTCCAAATCTGCTAATCCACACCAACACAGTGGAGTTATGGACACGACATTGAAAAAGAACAACAAATCGTAATAATTGCCATTTGCTTGCACAGAACGTTCACAGAGGATTTGAGCAAGTAACGAGCTCCAGGGACTTGGAGACTCGAGGGAATGAATCAGTAATACGCTGTATCTTTTCTGATTTCCTGAAGCATGCACGTATTTTTATAAACATCGATGGATTCCGTTGGGATCTGGCTTTGCTACCGGTTGCTTCGCTGGGCTACGGATGAAATCATTTGTCAAGTTGAACATTTTTTTTAAACCTGATTGGATTACAGTTTTATTTCAATGGCTAACAAGCATTGTTCAATACTCAAACCATATTTTCTCAACTCTTCACACATTCACATTGGTTTCAGACAAAATGCATTTAATCACCACCTTTTTCAAAATCCACAAACACTTTTGTCATTAACCCTCCACAAACAGCAAAAAACTGTATATTTTTGCAGGATATTTTTCACATGCTTACACACTTGTTACAAAACTGATGAAAGCACATTCAGATCAGAATGATGACCTATATCAAACATTTCTGCTGTAATTATTGTGAAATACAGAAAATCTTATAAGAATAATCAGTCCAATACAGTTTGAAGTAGAAAAAGCAGAATTGTGCTTTTATAGAATCTGGTCAGAAAGGGTTGAAACTAATTCTACAGCAGTACAGTGCTTAGTCTTAGTCGAAGTACATCCAAAAACTAGTTAGCTATTACATTAACAAAAAAAACTATTTGTAAAGGTCTTCCTTTTTCTCCACTCACAGACTTAGAGAACGCAAGAAGTGCTGCATGCTTTAGTTGGGGCTGTTCACAGTTTAACAAGAGACTGCCTTGACTTTTTCCGTACTAGATTAATGTCTAATATAGTAACAAAAGAAGCAGCGGCATCTTCAGGCACTCATTTTCTTTCAACCTGTTCATCGACATTGGGAACACCACCATTTCGTTTAAGCTCTTTTTCTTAAACCTTTATGTTGCCCAGGCAGGTTTCTGCACTTCCAGCCATGATGACACATCAGCTAATAAAACTTTGAGTAGTCAACATATTCAAAGATGAGCGTTAAAGCAATACATAATCCACCCTCTCGCTTTCTCCACCCACCCACATGCTGTCTTTGCTGCTTGAACATTACTCAAGGTGAAGTTTCTCGCTGTTCTGTTGTTTTATATATTGAGGGTTTTGTCTCTGCTGAGCGAGTTTTCCATCGTATGCTTGTTTCCCCATTAGCATTCCACGCGGGTGAAAATGACTTGACCTTCTCTTGAAGTTTTAATTGAGTTCCTGTGTCTTCCTCTCTCGCACTGGTTTCTCTCTTTCTCATCAGTACAATGAATGATTGACCTCATTTCATAGAGTGGGCAAACAGCTGTGATCTCTTTATAAAGCCAATGTGATGGATTAAGTTATTCGTCCGTCGCGTTGTCTCCTGGTACAAACCTCTTTTGTCCATTTTATCTGTTTTTTTGACATTTCACCTCTATAGAAAGATGTTTTACTTTGTGTGGAGTAACTTTGTGAAGTGGTTTCTTAATTATTTCTGATTTCTTGCTCTATTTTTTGTCCTCTGTACCCATGCCCCCCCTTGTCTGGGGGACTAATGGAGGTTCATTACAATATGGTCCTTAAATTAAGGTCCAGCGTGTAACAGCATATAAATACTGAGAGGTAACATATGCTGTATGTTCACACAGTTGTATGATGGCACTTGTGTGTTATCGCCTTACTCCTTGGTCCTGCTTTGAAGACTCGATATCATTTGAAGATATTGATAATAATATTTATGCTATTGATTCATATGATCAAGTTATGTTATGAACTGAACCTCAAAGCAGATATCATCTCAACACCAAGTCAGATTGGGTGCCTCTGTGATAAAGTCATCCATCAAAGTCATCCACCAAAAACTGCACAGAAATGAACTCTGAGACAGCCAATAGAGAGAATGTATTCCCACTCTATAATGTCACGACATTAATAGCAACAATCTTGTGTAATATAGCAACTTTATAGGACAGTACTCTGTAGAATTTAGCGGGATTGATTTCACACGTTATGACTATGCTGAGGAAATATATCAGGAGGTTGTGACAATAGGATTTTATGACTGTGTATTCATTTGTCACTTTGGTACTTACAAAAGGACAGATGCACATACTTCACTATACTTGCTGTTGGCTTTAATATAGATTTCCCTCGAGGCTGGCTACAGCGCCACAGAGACACGCTTAAAAACATTTAATGCTTTTATATTTTCTTTCTTTGGAAAGCTAACTCCAGGAACTTGTTTAAAAAAAACAAAGTGATTGAGAGCTCACTAGCATGCTGCTAATTCTTTATAGCTCCATGTAAACACAAAGTGTGCGCTTCACGTCAAAGTTATTATTCAATGTAAAATGAGTCTACTTGTTTCTCAATTTTCAAAGTGTTCCCTTTGAATTTGCATAAACACTACACCATCATCATTAATCCCTGTAGAGTAATTTACTGCAACGTAAGCATTGCTGTGCTCCGGCCAATGGATAATATTGTGTGACCTTGAATCATGTAGTTGTGTTAAGTTCTTTTACATTCAGCCGTGTGTTTTCTTCTTTGTGTTGAGGGAAAAAAATGAATATTCTATCTAATAATCTGGCACTCAACACCTCGGTTTTGTATCTATTCTATTGACACCGGCTAATGAATCAGCATCTGGGACTAAGAGTGTCTGTTTCACAGACAGCTCCACGTTGAAACAAACCCAACACCACCCACCTGTATCTCCCGTTTAATTCAAATTAGATTTGTTATTTTCATGCAACACATTGGCAGGGTGGCTCATGATAAATGGTACAATATTTTGAATTCATCAAAGTAGCGATGGTGTGAGTGTTTGGCAATGTACTTCAGGAAGCAACTGTCTGAGTAAAGCGGCTCTTTTTTCTTCCCCTCCCCTGCTTTTTTTGGACTCTAGTCAAGTGCTTTAAATTGAAGCAAGCCTTCGGGGCATGGATTGAGATGTATCCAGAATTTTAATGTTCCATTTTCAATTGTTTAGTTTAGGGAGAGCTTCCAGGTTTAACGGTATCTCTCTCTCTCTCTTTCTCTCTTTCTCTCTCTATGTCTCTCCGCCTCTCTGTCTCTCTACACCCTCCTTACCAGCTTCCTTTTTGTTTTCTTTCCTCTGTCTTTCAGTCTTATCTTCCCCTTCTCACCAACTCTCTCTTTCTCTTCCCATTTATTTTTTCTCTTCCTGGCAAACACAAAGACACACACACACACACACACAGAGTCTCAGAGCAGTATTTCCTGTATGTGCGTTGCAGGAATGTAAGCTCTGCCGGTGAGGAGGCGAGACGAAGGATGAGGGAGTGCGACGGCCTGACAGATGCTCTGCTCTACGTCATCCAGACCTCTCTAGGCAGCAACGAGATCGACAGCAAGGTGTGTGTGTGTGTGTGTGTGCGTGTGTGTGTTTGCGTGTCTGTGCGTGTGTGGATGTGTGTGTGTGTTATATGGTGCATCACTGTATAAATACATGAATGAAATGATCGTTAAGCAGTAGACGTGCGTTTTAAAACTCAAAAATGAAGTTGGGCTGCAGGAGAGAAAAACAACAACCTCTGTTCAATGCAGCTGCACAAGTAAGATGAATTTGAGTTTTTAAGGAGGATGCAGTTCATCAACATATTTTAAACATTATAAATGAATGCTTTGAAATTCATTGTATCGATCTGGTTTATGTTCACTTGGTGATTTCCTGTGTTAGGATGGGTTCACGGGTTGGTGTGTAGTGTATACATATGATCTTGACAGAGTATGTGGGGCACCAGTCAATAATACATAAACAATGTTGTGGATGGCTGACTTCTCAAGGTCTCCCTGTCTCCCAGCTCGCTTCTAAATGGCCATCTTTAATCACTGTTTAACCGCCCACCCTTCTTCTCCATCTGAACCAAGTCACCTGAGGAGTACTGCTGTCGCCTCGGTAACAAAGACTGATTGGCAGGTGTAACAGGACGTGGTCACTGTGGAAATAGGGATGTTCATTAGCCATGTGCTCATTTTGTACTGGCTTTTATTCTTAATTTTTGCCACGTGCATTGCCTAGGCAACCACCTTACATTATCTACTCATCCACCAGTTAAGGTGGCAAAATAATCTGGTATGACATTACATATAATCAACAACATATGGTTTATATCTAGTACCACTTGTAGCAGAGATCCCGAGGGAGTGACACGCGGACACCAGGCAGCTCAGTTCAATATTTCTTTATTTCCTTATTTTGTTATTTCGTTATTTCTTTTGGGTTGCACGCCGTCGCTCTCGCTCCACCCGCGCTCGCTCCTGCGTTCCGAGCTCTGTGTGCCGGGTTCAGCGTCCCTCTCCAGACCTGCTCACTGTTCTTAAGCACAGGGAGACAATTAGTCAAATGCCTCCCATCTGCGCTTATTACCTGCCGGCACCGTTCCCTGCACCCCTCCTCCCAGCTCTCCCCCCCTGCAGCTGAGCTAATCACACCCCACCACCACATACCCCCACCGCCCGACTTAGGCCGGGGAGCCGTCCGGCCGAACCAACTCCCCCCCCTCCTCCTTCTCCGGAGGGCGGGAGAGGAAGTCGGCCACGACCATCTGCGTCCCGGGCCTATGGATCACCTTGAAGTTAAAAGGCTGTAAAGCTAGATACCACCGAGTGATCCGGGCGTTGGTATCCTTCATGCGGTGGAGCCACTGCAGCGGGGCGTGATCCGAGCAGAGGGTGAATGAGCGTCCCAGGAGGTAGTACCGCAGGGAGTCGACCGCCCACCGGATGGCCAGGCACTCCTTTTCCACGGTACTGTACCTGGCCTCTCTCTCCGATAACTTCCGGCTGATGTAGAGGACTGGGCGGTCGACCCCCTGCACCTGCTGGGACAAAACGGCCCCCAGCCCTCTGCTCGACGCATCAGTCTGCAAGACAAAAGGGAGAGAAAAGTCAGGTGTGTGGAGGAGAGGTTCCCCGCAGAGAGCCTGTTTTACCCCCTCAACCGCCCATTGGCACCGCTCGGTCCACTGGACCGGATCTGGGGCACCTTTCCGGGTCAGGTCAGTCAAGGGGCTGGTCAGCTCCGCAAAGCCCGGGATGAACCTCCTGTAGTACCCGGCCAGCCCCAGAAACTGCCTCACCTCTTTTTTTGTCTTGGGACGCGGGCAGGCCGCAATAGCCGCGGTCTTGTCTACCTGAGGGCGCACCTGCCCGCCCCCCAAGTGGTACCCCAGATACCGTACCTCCCTCCGCCCAACTGCACACTTCCCTGGGTTGGCAGTGAGCCCGGCCTGCCTCAGGGATTCCAGCACCGCGCCCACCTGCCGCACATGCTCCGCCCAGGTGGTGCCGTGTATGATCACATCATCCAGGTAGGCGGCAGCATATGCAGCATGCGGGCGAAGCACCCGGTCCATGAGGCGTTGGAAGGTGGCCGGGGCCCCGAACAACCCAAAGGGAAGCATGGCGAATTGGTATAACCCAAACGGAGTGGAGAAAGCCGTCTTTTCCTTGGACTCTGGTGACAAGGGAATCTGCCAGTAGCCCTTGGTTAAATCCAGTGTCGTAAAAAAACGTGCGGTGCCCAATCGGTCCAGGAGTTCGTCGACCCGGGGCATCGGGTAGGCATCGAAACGTGACACGTCATTCACCCTGCGATAGTCCACACAGAACCGCACAGACCCATCCTTCTTAGCGACCAAGACGATGGGGCTGCACCAGGCGCTGTTGGACTCCTCTATTACCCCCATCTCCAGCATTGCCGCTAATTCCCGCTGAACCACTTTTCTCTTGTGTTCAGGTAACCTGTAGGGCCGTGTTCGCACGGTCACGCCCGGGGACGTCTCAATGTGGTGCGCTATGAGGTCCGTGCGACCTGGCAGGAGAGAGAACACATCATTAAATTGACTTTGCAACCGGGCTAAGTCCGTTTTCTGGGCCGCAGAGAGATGGGCATCGAAGTGGAGCCGGGTCGGATCGGTGGACTTAGAAACCTCGGGCCCCAGCTCCTCTCTCTCAGCTACTGCGGACACCAGCGAAACAGACTCCGCCTCCCTCCACTGTTTGAGGAGGTTGAGGTGGTAGATCTGCGTAGCTCCGCCCCTGTCAGATCGCACCACCTCATAGTCGACGTCCCCCACCCGCCGTGTGACCTCGAAGGGCCCTTGCCACCTGGCGAGGAGTTTTGAGCTGGAGGAAGGAAGCAATACAAGAACTTTTTCTCCCGGTGTAAATTGTCTCAGCTTTGCTCCTCTGTTGTACAGCCGTTGTTGACGCTCCTGGGCCTGGAGCAAATTCTCACGTGACAACTCACCCAGTGTGTGGAGTTTGGCTCGCAGGTCCAGGACGTATTGAATCTCGTTCTTACCGGGGCTCGGACCCTCCTCCCAGTGTTCCTTAAGCAGGTCGAGCACCCCCCGTGGTTTCCTGCCAAACAGCAGCTCAAAGGGAGAAAATCCCGTGGAGGCCTGAGGCACCTCCCGTACTGCAAACAACAGAGGATCAAGCCATTTATCCCAATGACGTTCATCGTCGTGAATGAACTTACGAATCATGGATTTTAAGGTTTTATTCAGCCGCTCCACCAGCCCGTCGGTCTGGGGGTGATAGACGCTGGTCCGAATAGACTTAACTCCCAGTAATTCGTAAAGTTCCCGCAGTGTACGTGACATGAACGAGGTGCCCTGGTCCGTCAGAATCTCTTTCGGGATTCCAACGCGGGAGATGACCTGAAACAGCGCCTGCGCAACACTCCTCGCGGAGATGTTGCGCAATGGCACTGCCTCGGGATATCGTGTTGCGTAATCCACCAGAACTAGCACAAAGCGATATCCCCGTGCACTACGGTGAAACGGCCCGATAAGGTCCATACCTAAGCGCTCGAACGGCACCTCCATTAACGGGAGCGGTCGCAGCGGCGCTCTCGGAATGGCCGGCTGGTTCACTAGCTGACATTGCGGGCAGGACGCGCACCATCGGCGCACATCCGCCCAAATGCATGGCCAGTAAAATCGGGCCGTTATCCGGTCCATAGTTTTGTCACTACCCATGTGGCCCGCCATCGGGTTATAGTGAGCCGCCTGGAAAATTATTTCCCGACGGCTTTTTGGTATTACCAACTGGGTGTTCTCCTGACCTGTACGAGTGTCACGACTCACTCTGTATAACCTGTCCCTGATCAATGAAAAGTGCGGGTATGATAATGCGGTGTCAGGGCGCACCATGTGACCATCAATACGTATCACCTGGTCGAAGGCAGAGCGTAGAGTATCATCACGAGACTGTTCCAGTGGAAAATCTTCCATGGAGCGTAATTCGGGAGCCCGCGGAGTCTCCGTGGGAGGCTCCGTCGGTTCCCCGTCCCTGTCTGCAGTGTCGGACAACCTCGCGTCACCACTGAGCACCGCACACATCCCGCATGTCCCTGCTGATCGTGATCGCACCCCCGCACACTGCCCCGCTAGCTTATGAAACCCTGCCCAGTCCGTCCCCAAGATTAGGGGGTGCGTAAGGCGGGAGCTAACCGCAACCTTTATCTTATGCTTTTTACCCCCAAACCTAATCTCTACCGGTACCACTGGGTAGTCGTGAACATCCCCATGCACACACTTAATACACACCCGCGATGCCTCCACCAATGCCCCGGGTCGAACCAGCCTCTGGTGGATCATGGACTGCGTGCAGCCCGAATCCACCATCGCCTGGTATGTACCCCCCTGGATCCTTACCGGAACGCAGTACGTCGCTCCCGGACCGGGGGAGGGTGTTGGAGGTCCGGCAACCCTCACCGTCTGGCCCACCTCCATCAGTGGGCACTCCCGCCGGTAGTGCCCGGGCTGCCCGCACCTCCAACACTCCTGCCCTGGCGGTTGAGGCGCTCTCGGCGGGTCGGGAAGAGTGCCGGCCCCGGTCGGTTCCGCATGGTCGCCCCCCCTGGTACGCGCTGGTGATCGCGGCGTCGGCAGGGGCCACGCCGCGGCCGGCTGCTGGGTCCTCCTTCGCGGCGTGGGGACTGGTTGCGGTGACGCGGGCGGGCGTCCGCCGTCGCCCCGTCCGCCGGGGTGAACCGCCAGGTGGTCCTCCGCCAGGGTGACCGCGGCCTCCAACGTCGCCGGGCGGTGGTACTGGACCCACGACGAGGTCCGCGGCGGCAGCCCTTGCAGAAACTGCTCCACCACCACTTTCTCCACCACCGCCGGTGCTCCGCCCGCGCCCCCCGGCTGCAGCCACCTGTTGGCCGCGTCTCGTAGCCGCTGAGCGAAGGCGAATGGACGGTCCTCCGGCCCCAGCCTCGCCTCCCGGAAACGCCTCCTGTGGTCCTCGGGGGAGAGCCCCAGCCGGTCCATGATGGCCTTCTTCACCCCGGCGTAGTCATGCCTCGCCCCGGGTGGCAGACCCAGGGCTGCCGTCTGCGCCTCCCCGGTCAGCAGTGGCAGCAGGCGGATCGCCCATTCGTCCGCCGGCCACCCGCACGCCCCCGCCATCGCCTCGAACATCTCCAAGTACGACTGCACCTCGTCCGCCGGCGTCATCTTGTGCAGCACCACCCCCGCGTACGCCGGGGGACCCGTCGGCGGTCCTGCCGCGATTGGCCGGGCCACCAATTGCTGTAACACCCGGGTCTGCCGATCCGTCTGGGCTTGGAGCGCCCCCAGAAAGTGCCGGTTAGACTCGGCCTGCTCACGCTGCATTGCGGCGATCTCGCCCAGCATCCGCCCGAGCGTGACCGCCGGCTGCGCCATCCCCTCCGCGTGGTGATCGCCGGGTTCCATTCCTTAGTTGGGTGCCACTGTAGCAGAGATCCCGAGGGAGTGACACGCGGACACCAGGCAGCTCAGTTCAATATTTCTTTATTTCCTTATTTTGTTATTTCGTTATTTCTTTTGGGTTGCACGCCGTCGCTCTCGCTCCACCCGCGCTCGCTCCTGCGTTCCGAGCTCTGTGTGCCGGGTTCAGCGTCCCTCTCCAGACCTGCTCACTGTTCTTAAGCACAGGGAGACAATTAGTCAAATGCCTCCCATCTGCGCTTATTACCTGCCGGCACCGTTCCCTGCACCCCTCCTCCCAGCTCTCCCCCCCTGCAGCTGAGCTAATCACACCCCACCACCACACCACTTTAGCTCTAATTTGTGGAAATCATTAAAAAAATCTGTAGAAGCAGAAATGATTTGAAAACACAAGCTGAGATTTTTAAAGTAACATTATAACCGGTTATCAACCGGCACATAGGCCCACAAACAGGTCTCATAAATACTCCCCTCACCATAACTCTTAGTATTCTTGTAATTTTGATCATCAACACAATTGGCCCTTCTTCTGCTCTGCCTCATGTTCACAAATTCAGGCAGGCATGTGCAAGATCGGCTCTGTTTTACAGTCAACTGTCCCTTTAAACACAATCTACAGATGACCGCTGTAATACTGCAAGGAAGGTTTTAGAGATGCTTAAATGCAGGCAGGCTTGTTTCACAGTGTTGACCTCTACACAGCACAAAAGTCATTATTATAGCTGATACAGCCTTTTGAACAGACTAGCTCGCCACTCTACATACATCCAATTTGATGCTGACATTTTATAGATTATTTATTTGATGTTGTTATTTAACAGCTTACATTAAGGAGTATACCGTAAATCAATGAATCTCCATCACCTGGTGTCCCAGAGGGTTGTGGACAAGTGTATTCTAAAAGCACAGTGTGGAAAGACACACAAGGTCACCACAACAAAACCCCTTTGTCGACATCAATGCCTGTGGTCTCGTATTGGTTTGCAGTGTTGATTTTTATACGATTAATAGGAATGGAGTCTTCGTGGGAAGGCAGCTATTCTGAAAGTTTTTCCTCCCTATGACCTTCCCGTGGAGGCAAGAAATACCACATAATCATTTAAAAAACCTTTTGGTTCCCTAAACCACACAGCTGGAAAGAACAGGGCACTGAATGAATGTGGAATAACAGATCGAAAAATGAAATGTCAAAGTAAATTGTAAATAAAACTCGCTGCTACATCCTTCTATAACAGCATATGAAAAGAACTTCAGACGTGACTTTAGCTTGCTGGAGTGAGACATTGGTTTGTTTGTTGCATCTCTTGAGGCTGTTCAGTTGTACTCCTTAGTTCTCTTTTGTGTAAACCAACGGTCAGACAGGGAGAAGATTGATGATTTGTCTTTGTCAATTTCCACTTGGCTGACTCCCCCCTTTTTTTGTTATAATGAACACAAACACACGCAAGTATAAACAAAGTGAAAGTACACACTTAGGCATTGATGCCATTCCCTGCTAGAATTGGTTTGCTTTCATGCACACACACTCACGCAGTGGAATCGCCTCTAAACTTAGTGTTTAATGGGGTGTGATACAATATATTGGGCATGTCGTTTTTCCTCATTTGCTTGGCTTTTTCTAATCTCTTTTCAAAGTCAGCGCTAACAGAATGCAGGGGAGATTATCTTTCTTCTTTCCTTTTCTGTCGCTCTCTGTTTCTATGTCTGGCTCGTGGGTGTGGGGTGGAAGGCTCATAGTAAAAGTGTGAGTGGGCAGTTTTTATCAGCATGGTTTGATGTGGTTTAGATCAAGATGTTTCTTTAAATGGCATCAAACACAAATCTTCCACCCTTAACTTTATCAATTATTCATTTATATCTGTTTTTTGTTTATCTCCTACCTCCTCTTTCTCCTGACTCACTTCATCTCTTCCAACTCGCTCTATCTCCAGACTGTAGAGAATTGTGTTTGCATCCTGAGGAACTTGTCGTACCGTTTGGCCGCCGAGACGTCCCACGGCCAGCAGGGGGGGCTGGAGGAGCTGGACGGCCTGCTTTGTGACGCCAACGGCCGCGACGCAGAGAGCTCTGGCTGCTGGGGCAAGAAGAAGAAGAAAAAGAAGGGAGCCGATCAGGTAAGGATGGATGTGGTGATGAGGGCGACAAAATAACGATTAACTTTTAAGTAATGAAAAAAAGTTGCGTTTACACTCAAAATGTGGTGTTAGTGTCAGGCAACTACGATAGCATCAATGCTATTTGTCGTGAACTCGGGAAAGTGGAATTGACACCATTCTTCCTCATTTGGTGTATAGATGATGGCTGTGGAGGACACGGTCTAAGTCAAATTCCTTCGTAGTTGATCCATTCGGTTGAGACCGAGTGACTGGAAAGGCCACGTGATTGCTTGTGCCTTGCCTCTCCACTTGTTTATTCCAGGTCTTACTTTTATTCTTCCCCACATGAGAAGACCACTTTCACGATGAGGCAGGAACGCAGTGGGAGCAGTTGAAGCAGCCGAGCCTTCAACAGGGACGTGTGTTGTAAATAATGGAAAAGAGGAATGGAAATCTCACATCACAGAGTAGCAAAAATGAAAAAACATTGGCTTCTTTTATAATGTATAGGCTCAAAAAACATTTTTTTCTGCTTTTTTTCTATTACATTTTATGTATTTGGAGCTTTTTAACTTTTCATGTTAAATGCTGTTGTCTACTCTCTTCTGCCCTTCTCAAGGGGTTGTGTTTCCTGAAGGAAGTCAAACGCAGACCTATTCTATGTTGTGTATGTTAGAAATTTCCATGGGCCCAAACTCGAGACACAAACACAGCCCATAACACCTAACCATGCTTAACCTGGACTGATATTTGAGACTGAAAACCAAACCTGAGATCCGGAGCTTTGTTTCGTTTTATTTCATCCATTATTAGCCATTTGGTCTCCAGGCTGATAAAACTCATTTGCTACGCTGTGTCTCTTTTGCTCTTTCCAATTTCCGTTTGTATCTTGAAACACCTGACACCCGTGGGCACAGACCGTTTTCGCAAAGAGCGAGCAAAACAGGAGAAAAGAGAGAGAAATTATTCTTATTGTACATTTTGTCCTATTTAAATTAGAACTCCAGCTAAGAAAGAGATGGGTAGTAGTTTTAGTTCATAGAAATCGCATCTTTCCAAACAGAAAAATATGGTTGGTCAATGCTGCATAGAAGAACTGCATAAGAATTTCCATTCTTCATGGCTCTGACCAAGAAAACACCACATTCCAAGTTTTTGGAGTGTCCCTATCAATTGGCCGTCTAATTGACAAACCAATAAAATATTTTCAAAACCTGTTTGCTCTTATTTTGCCACGCAGCATCCTCCCTTTGCTAACTAGATCTTTACCCAACCGAGGAGCAAACATCTGATCACGTCCCGTGACGTCTATATATGAATATCTATCTATTTTTTTGGCAAGATCTGCATAGATTGTTGATGCAGAGACGATTGGTTGAAGTTATGCATTGGCCTCAAGTAGCTAGGGTCAGGATAGCTCATGGGTTATTGGGGATAGGACATGAACATATCAGGTTATTGATACCCCACCGAGCATGGGCCCACGGGGCATGTGGTGCCAAGAAAAGCTGAGAGATTACCGCTAATGCCCCAATAACCCCACTCACCAACCTGATCGTGCAGTCCAACCTAGCTTGGGTCTTGGTTGCTCATTATACCAAACCCACAAATAATGCTAATGGACAGGATGCTCAGTGGAATGTTATAAATCCAACGGAAATTGTATCTTTTCTTTTGAAAGAAATTGCTGTGGAAGTATTTTAACGTCGGCCTTTAAGCTCAACCATCTCAGAAGCATTGGGAACAGTCCAGGAAGAGGCAAGCACAGATATGAAATACTTGGAAGGTGGTTGCACAAACCATGGCAGAAACATCTTTGTTTTTCTAATAACCTCTTTAGGTTTCTATCTTAACGTCTCTGACACAACAAAGTCACACCTGTAGCTACTGAAGCTTCTCCCGGAAGGCTGATTTGAGGTTTACCATGCACATCGCTCGAAGTTCGACAAGATGGATCTTTGTTTGATACACAATCCTGTGATTCTCATGTGATCTTGTGGCTTTTTGACAATCCAGCTGCAATGTGAGGCTATGAATGCCATTAATAGGCAGTAATCGGATTATATGCCTAAATAATTATAACTAATAACTCTTTTGAGTGGTTCATAATTAACTTTTTTGAGTATATCCTTGACCCAACATTGACCCACACCATTTTGAAAAGCCCTAAGGTAAGACAGTATCATCTGCATATTTAAAAACAAGAGTAAGTGGAGACACTCATTGGTATTCAGTGCATAGAGGATCGTAGACGAAAACAGCGCCCCCTGAGATTATGGGTTTATAAACGTAATGGGTAAATGGCTGTGCGGAATCCATCCTGCTGGCTGCGATTCAAAAGAAATCCATGGAACGAGCCTTCAATTAACCCCAAAAACCAGCTGTTTGTGCCTCACAGCCGGCTGGGTTGGATGTTGTTAAACGCACAGCTAAAATGATCAACGCAATCTCCTCAAGACAGTGAAGCTGTTCAAGGTAGATGTTGTTCATCATGAGCAACGTAACCCCCTACTCTGATCTACTGTTTTGGGAAAAAGGTACAAACAAAGACAGCTTCCCCATGTCAGACAATCCTTGAATAGAGGGGGTGGAGACTCAAGCAGCTATGTAGTCTTGTCTCCTTAATCATTTATTCAAGATTCGGACAGAAAGGCCAGGGAGCAGCATGGGGGCCCGAACTGGACCTAAACAGTCCTAATGGATACAGGAACGGCCCCCTGGGATATTTAATGCAAAATTATAGCTGAATAATAAAACATTTAAAAGAACTTCCACAAAACTACAGAGCAGATGGCAGATCATCTAACGTTCTCACTAGATAAATAGATAGCTTTGGTATTCAGCTGTCTGATCAAATAACTTTTTTTTAATGTAATATTTACTTGACTGGAGTTATGAAGCTGGACAGCTGCAACATAATAACCCGATCCGCACGGCAGATGATGGGGAGCTTGAGCCGCAGTGAATGTGTCAGCTTTGGTTTTATGTTTCTTTACAATGTAGGATACAAATATGATGTATGGAATTTCACATTCATGTGTTTATGTAAGACTGTCTTGAATGGAAGCAAGTACATTTGAAAATGTTTGATACACATAATCTTTGCAACATTTTAGATACACAATTGAACATTTAATATGCAGGATGTCTGTAGGCAACAAAAAGTACTGCATTGATGCCTTTTGTTACACACACTTCAAACTAAGAAGAAGTCTTTGATTTTATGATAAGAGAATCTATGTATAGACAAAAACATGCACGCATGCATAGTCGCACACACGCACAGACACACAATCCGCAGCACATCTCTCAAGACGCACACTAGCCTAGTTTACCTTGAGACCAGGGGAGAAGGGAAAGCAGTGGAGCGAAACTGAGAAGGTCGATAGGGAGAGGAAAAACTGAGAGAAGGATGGAAATAGAATGAGAAATAGAGAGAGAGATAAAGAGATAGAGAGAGAGAGAGAGAGAGAGAGAGAGAGAGATGTATCAAGAAGGAATCAACAGGAGAGAAAAGGGGGGAAAAGATATTAATGTCAAAGAGGAGAGAGATGGAAATGAAAGGGGAGAGCTAGCTGTGGGTTCGTGCCTATGGGAACGGGTGTGGGCATGTCACTCAACAAAGGGGTTCAAACATCAAGAGAATCCATTGCAGCGGAGGAGAAGAGAAGGATGGAGGTGAAGGGGAATGGAGCTTTAGGTTTATTTTTCAAAGCAAATATCGGCGGGAAACATTCTCTCATAGTTTCTCTAGTTTGGATGAATGCAGCTTAGGTATGTTAATCGAAGGCCAACCAACACTTCTTCAACGTGAAGCGCTTTAAAAGCTTTCATGGATGACTCTTGTGGTTCAAAAAGAAAACACATTGTACATGAATAAAAAAATCACGCTACTTTATCACCTCACACATTGTAACCAGTTTATGGTCATTTCTTCTTGAACACCGCACCAGGTGCACTTTGTAAATACTGGTTCAGTTTGAAGTAAAATAGATGATTAAGCAGGGTATGCGTCAGGTTTTGCCCCCCCTTGCGAAGGACAGGTTGTTACCGCGGAGTTTTCTGATTTTTGGAGTGTGGTGTTTTTCCCCGCTACTCGTTTCCCTTTGTGTTTATTTTTGGTCGCCTTACAATCAGTTGTACTTTAATCAACCCCCTCGAGTCACTTTTAGATGCAAAAAACCAAGATGGCGATGGACAAAAACCAGAGGCCTCTAAACAACAGTCCACAACAACGGGTAACGTTCCATGGTTTACTGGAACAACCCCAAAATAATCTTTTTAAAATATATTCCGTAACTCTATGCAAGAACTGAAGTAACAAGTTTTCATTTTTAAAGCACAAAACAAAATTACAACATTGTGCTGGCTTCTGCCTTTTTTTTTCTCCACAACCACCATTTACCTGCAACCTACTTTGCAACCAGAGTATTTCCATGAAACCCTTCATTTGAATACAGAATCGGTTGACAGATTATAGACCGTTAGTGGTTAGCATCACACCTTTCTGTCTCTTTTTTCACAGTGGGACGGCGTGGGCCCCTTTCCGGACACAGCTGATCCTCCCAAAGGAGTTCAGATGCTGTGGCACCCCACCATCGTCAAACCTTACCTGACCCTGCTGTCTGAATGCTCCAATCCCGACACCCTGGAGGGAGCAGCCGGGGCTCTGCAGAACCTTGCCGCAGGCAGCTGGAAGGTAACGGCTTGAAAAGTTGAAAAGTACTTTGCCGTCCTATTTCTTCACTTCACTTTTTTGGTCACACATAAATATTGTTGGAGAAATATCTTTGGAGACCAAGAGTATAATCAGGCCCGGGTGTTGCAGGTACATAGGAAACTGTAAAGGTGTCTTTTTTTACCCATTTCATTAGTATGACAGATTGAACAATATATCCACATTGTAAGTTGGACAAACTCCAGTGTTTGTGTGTGCATGTGTGCTTTTTTGTGTGTGTGTGTGCACACGACTTTGCGTATATGTGTGTAGGCTAGGAGTCCTTTTTTTACAAACCTCACGGCCTGCGACTAAGGACTGTCTGCACCCAGCCTCTGTGCCATTGGAACTCCGTCCTTTCACCCACGATGATGTTGTGCTGTTTGCCACATCTGGCCTATTGTTGGTTATTAAGTAATGTCACATGGATGGATTCTTAGAGAGGGTTGGCATTTTGCATGATGGCAAATATAAATCAGACTGACCTCAGTGAGTAAAAAATGTAGTTTCCATGACAGGAATATATATAACCATCAAAAGGTGAACACAGTTTAATATCCACAAGGACACAAAGACAGAATGCGGGTTGTTCGGCAACAGTAATTCCACCCTCATTGGTTACAGTTCATTTCTGGTTTCATAAAAAGTCAAAGGCTGATGTATATGGTTGCAGTATATGCTAAAGAGTACAGAGGATAAACAACTCAAAACTCAATCATTCGGAATAACGTTGTATTTGCTCACTACTCTATACTGCTGACTTTGAAATATCAATCGCAAGCCAATGTTTTATGTTTCCTATAGTATATAATATTCTTAGAGCCGCAATGCAATCACTGCAAAAATGTAAAGGCTCCAAGCCTGAACACACCAGGGAATAGAGCCAAACAGCAGCTGACTGATGGAAACAGCGAGATGGTCATAATGTATGAGTCATGTGGCAATGTTGTAGAAATCGGTGAAGGCAGCTTTAGCCCAGAGGGAGGGGTATATGAGGCTAAAAGGCAGAAAGTGTATGGACTTAATCTGGGAATGACATTGGGAAACTGCGTCAAGACGTTTTCGGTTGTAAATAGGCTACGTGGTGATGTTGATGGAAATGTTGATGCGGTCAAATGTGCTCCGTCAAACTTTTCCTGGGCCAAATCGAGCTGATTCAGTTTCAGATGAAAGAGCGCACTGTGCTTGAGAGTGATTTCTCTGCGGTTCTGACAATGCGTGTGGGAGCTGTGTGCATCTGTGTCTTTATTTATTTTTTTTTGGGGGGGGGGGGGGGGTGTAGATTTCTACTGTAATGGACAGAGAAACAGAGCGAGGCGGAGATGGAGGAGGAGGCTGTAGAAAGCCAAGGGCGAGGGTGGCAGGTGGTTCTCAGGAAATCCCATTTTCTATTTCGAGGTGTCACTACATGCATGTGTGTGCTATGCCGTGCCTCCTCTCTCCCGACTTTGACAGTTTCCATAGAAGTTGTGAGTCCATACATTGCATGGTTTAGGGCATCATAGCCATTTCCCTCCAACGGGGGGGAGTATTCACTAATACTTATTCAAACCACAGTTTGCCCCTTTTGTACTTTAAACTTTAACATACCTAGGATACTTCTTCGTCCTTACTAATATCTGGGTAATATCTGGGTGCTGTTTGCCACATTCCCAGTCTTCTCGAGTTGCCCCACAAGGCGACTTTACTCTCGCTGCTTGGGCTCGAGTGCTCCATTTAACCGTACCTTGATGGTTATTGAGGGAGGACAGAGTGGTCTCCAAGCTCAAAGCTCTTCTCTTTTGTTCATGTAGTTTTCCCTCTCACAGCATATCACTTGCCCCTCTCATATTGACCCTGGATATAAAAATCTCACACTCCACCATCGTTCTTTGTCTGTCTCTCGTCCCTTTTTCCCACTGCAACAACTAGAGGCCTGATCTTCTGCTCTGTCTGTCTGGTAAAAGAAAGAAAGAAAGAGAGAAAATAGTCAGCCTAGTGACAATTAAACAGGGTAGGAATGCAAATGTGTACATTGAAAATAACCAATATCACAAAGCACAGGCACCGTGAGTTGCTATTAACGTTAGCAAGTTCCACAAGCAAAACAAGGTTTTTTTATACTGTCGTTTGTGTATCATGCTGTGAGCATATTATCTTAATTGCTGTTGCATGGTAATACTAACGTTTTAAAAACATAAAATGCCTTTACTTTCTAGATGATAATTGCCACAAAACACCCACTGTGTTGTTTCCCCCACAAATACACAATGGGATTAGTGTTTGTTTTACAGTACATGCAACCAGCTACTGTTGCGATAACATTTTTTGCTATTTAACATCCTTCCCCCTGATTTCTCCATGCCAGTGGTCGGTGTACATACGGGCTGCCGTGCGTAAGGAGAAAGGCCTTCCCATCCTGGTGGAATTACTGAGGATAGACAATGACAAGGTGGTGTGTGCCGTGGCCACTGCCCTCAGAAATATGGCCCTGGACATTAGGAACAAAGAGCTCATTGGTAAGTAGTCAAAAATGCTCAATAATGGTTGCATTTGTCGTTGCTATATTCAAACCTATTGTCATTCTGCACTCACCTCATAAGCCAAGTGGACAACTTTGCTGGTGGATTTTGACACGTACAATGAATTGGGTGTGATTTAGACCATTGATCTGTAATCACAAACTGGGATCAAGTCTACGCAGTGAGCTGAACCATCAAACAGGGCTTGACGTGTAATCTAACATGAAAGGGTTAAACTGCTGGAACATGTCGAGTTAAAAAAACAACGTCTGTAGAAAGAGGAAGATAGATATTGTTGCAGAGGATGTCATTGAATCAAAAACAACATTTCCATCTAGGGACTACATATCATTGGTTAACACAATGAGACACTTACTGTGTGTTTCTGTACGGGTGAGTCTTTCATTCTCCGTCCATAGATTTGTTTGAGCTTTTGTCTGTAATTTGGGTGCGTGTTACCACACCCTTTCCGTCTGTGGTTTCTCTGAGTTTCTCGGCTTCCTGGTGGCGCTCGGTGGTTTCTATGGCAACCCCGCTACCATCCGTCTCTGGCGAGGGCTTCTGGAGCTTTTTGCAAGGATGACAAGGAATGCTGCCGGCAAAGCTCGATGCGTCCTTACTGGGATGGTCTATCTGGCGCAAGCAGCATATTATGGGATGATTGAGGCTTTTGCTGAAAGACATTTATCTGTCTGATTTGATTGCCATTTGATTCTTGTTTGTCACGTTGTAATTCTAGTTCTCTTTAAAAGATTGGCAAAGACATAGGCACGCCATCCCTTGGATTTCTTCTAAATATAAAATGTAACTTCCAGATATTAGATTTAAAAATATTAGAAGGAATGCATTAACGTGTTTTGATGATAGTCAGTTTTCATTTTTTGTGTTTTGTATTGCCATTGGCTTCCCAAGCACAAACAAATACAGGAAACAGTTATGGAAACATAGTAAAACCCTTTTCTTTGCCTCATAGAGAGAAAAGCAAACAAAATACACAGGAAGGATAATCACATGTAATCACATACAATTTCATAGAGAAAATCAATTCAAATGATATTGGCATTTTCATTTGAATACAAGCTCGACTTATTTAGTTGCAGGATAACATGATTTAAGGCCCGCTTCTGAATTAGATCTCACAGTGTTATTTCTGAGGATCAAGACAACAAAGCAAGAGACAGAAAAATGAGAGAGTTGTGTGATGGATGCAAATTAACATTGTGTATATAAAACAGAGATAATTAGGGGTATTGCAGATCATCATTCTGCACTCGCAGTCAGGGAGGTTTTTAAAAATAGATACAGTGCTCCAAAAAACAGACATCCTGAGCAAGATTGTTGTCATTGTTTTTGTTTTTGTGTATTTTATTTTTTCAAACATTTCTCAGTCCTCATTTGAAATGTTTGATTGTGATTCCTGGCTCGGTGTGTTTTTCTGCCCCTTTGATTCGTTCGTTTCGCCTCAAATTACAATAATATCAGCTGGATGTTTAGTTCCACCAGAAACTATGCTAATTTGTGTGTTATTTTGGCTAAGATTTCATTGGAAACCAACACTGTTGTGGTATTACTGCCTGGAAAACATAAGGAATCAACTTAAACGTAAATGTAAGTTGATTCCTTAAATTGCATGGAGCTGCAGGGTGGGTTGTTGATTCACAGAATAAGAATAAGTTGTGGCAACCTGGCTCTGTTGAGCCATGAGAGATTATTAAGATCTCATAAAACCGATCACTATCTATGCAATAAATCATCCGTTTGCCTTCAGAAGCAGCTGGCGCATCAACTTCTCTTCCCGACTGTCGAGGCATGCACATGGGGAATTAGACAGCACAGTCAGAGTTAATGACACACAATGTCACAAAAACAAGAAAAGCCTGAGAGAGGAAGAGGGAGAATGAAGAGAGGAGGAGAAAAGTAAAAGGGATCAGTCAGGGTTGAGCCTTTGCTCTTGGCAAGGTGTGATTTGATACATGTCGACAGAAAAGAGGTAGAGGCCAGGCACTCCTAAGAGACAAGCCCCATTTGGCCCGTGTTCACAAGCTTTACTCACCGCTCTGACTCTGAGTCAAACACATTCTTCTTTACACCATGCACTTCTGCAAAACAAGGGCTTTACCGGAAGAAACAAAGCATTTTCTCTGAGCCGTTTGACGGCCTTTGTTAGATCCAAGTTCCACCAAATTGTAATAGCATTTTGCATGGCTAATCTAGACTAAATCACCTCTTTCTAAAAAATGAAAAGAGAAATCTTCACGCTGTAGTGTGTCATGCCGATGTTAGTGTCGGTGAGTTTGGCAGCATCAGCGTGAGGGAACGGCTGCTTGTTCTGAGCGAGCAGAGATGAGAATCATCTTTGGACAAGGAAAGGAACGGGGAAGCAGCTCGAGAGGCACAAGGCTAGTGAAGGAAGGAGGAGAAGAGCAGAGAAAGGCAAAGTCGGGCTAGGTAGACGGAAGATGAAACTGAAGAGTGAGCTAAATACCTACTGTATCCACATATGTATACTTATATTCCAATCCCTCCGTAATGGGATTTACCGGCATATTGATGTCATTGAGAATCATTCCCCTCATCTGTCAACCTTTTTTTGTTTCTCTCCTGATTTCTCCTCCTTCATAGTTTTTGATTTGCATAATGTACTGTATGCCTGTGTAGCAATAAATGAGTCCCATTCACTGCTACAACGTCTGTCAGTGCAATTCTTCCCCATTCACTTACAGATGGTAATTTGACGCACATGAATTGGGAACAGCACTGGAATTACAGGGTGCTGTGTCTTTTCCAAACACAGCACCCATATCCTAAACACTCCCATAAACACACACAGCGCCTGCAACCAAATCCAAACCAAAATGACTGTTTAATGAAAAAATCGCTAATTAAAAATCTCTATTAATTTACAACAGTTAATGAATTCATGACATTTTTGTATGAGGCTCCAACTACTACATCTAATTGGGTTTCTTGATTCTCCAGTGAGGTTTATTTAAATTCCATAAATGAAATTCTATTGCAAAGTCCTGCAGTGTACTGCGGATTGTATTTAGTCTGTAATATATATTAATAACAAGTTGGGTGTGAAAGCTTTTGAGCTATGTTTTAAAAACAAATGGTTCATACTTTTTAGTCATAAACTGTAGAAACCAAAAAAAAATTGTGTTTGACACAGAGAGACAATCGAACCAGTAAACTTTCATTATACCAAATCTCGCCTCCTGTATTCGGACTGCAACAACTAACATACATCAAACAAAGCATGCAAGGGGCTCCTTGAAAATGACTGAAGACCGACTCTTTCATGTGAAACCCAGGGTGCTTGTTCCTCTCCGCGCCTAAATTTGATCAGGATGTTCACTTGTGTGATATATGTGGAAGCTCCCTTGTTCTGTTTGCATCACAGGAACAGAAAACGCCTTCAGAGCACAGGAAAACCTGAAATAATGACAAAGGAAAAAGAAAAACGTTCAAATTAGAACGAAAGAAAACCACTTGTCCACTTCCACCCTCTTTACATTTCTCCTTTCTTCTTCTCTTTCTCTCCCCTTTCATCCTGTTTCTTTGTCTTCTTCTCTGGTCAGATCACACCCCCCCATTGGTTTACTCTCCACTTTTTTGCTTTCCAAGCCGTGGCCGCCGTCTTGTCCCCAACATCAATAGTATCCCTCTTTTTTTCTCCACCCTTTTCTGCGCCTTTGTTTCTTTTCCTTCCTCCTCCTCCTCCTCCTTCTCCTCCTCCCTTTATCCCGCACCCACCCACCCCTCCCTCTCTGTCTCAGACATGAGCTCATACCGCCTCTCCCTCCGTCTCTCGCTCTTTATGTCTCGCATTAATGACATCAGTGCTCAGGAGTGTTACTGTGGAAAGTGAACTAGTGCACCACAGGGATGTCACTAATTGCATGATTGCAAATGGGTGTGTGCCTGAGTGTGGACCGGATAACACTTGGGTCGGGTTGATCCGATCGCAAATACAGTACAAAAAAGTAATTTTCTTTAATAAAGACCAAATGAGTTGTATATTTCTTTTGGATTTGATGACGCATTTTCCCGCTATGTGTGTAAAGTGCACGCATGAAACATGTCTCCGACATTGCGATACACAGAACACTCACCACTTTCGTTAAATCAAAGCGCCTCGTTGGCACACACAGACACAGACACAGCCTGGTATGTCGAAGGATCAAACTAAGAGAAGGGAGCGTGACATGTGTGGATCCCTGGCCACACCAGAGAATGTCCACTTTGTGTTTTTCTCACCCACGCCAATGCTTCCACGCTTTGCTGTTGCTGTACGCGGGTCGCACTGTGCTGAACTTAAAACCTTGTGGAAGAATAGCCAGCAGAAAGACGGCGTGGCCTCGTCCCCTGACTCCCACCAGGTCTGCACACTTCTCGGGCCCCGTTGCTGTGGGATTTTGCAAAAGTTTCTCTTTCGTCTCTATCTCTTGCGTGTGGAGGTCTGGCATGTCTTTTATCTGCCCACTTTGTTCTCTCATGCCTCCCCGCCCTCCCACCTCGTCTCCCCCTCCCATCCTCCGCTCTGCCAGACTGGGAGCGCGACAGACAGAGAAATAGAAACAGAGCGCAATAAAGAGAGAGTGTAGGAGATGGCTGTCATGAGATATACATGTTTATTTTTTTGTTTGGTCTGACAGCTGTCCCTGCGACTTCGGACTCTTGTTCGGCTGCTCTTGGTAGGTAAACGGATGCATACAAGATGCCTCTGGGTTTTTTTCGACATATTCACAATCCCAATCGTCCCCTTGGGATTTTGAGTGCGCCTTCTCTTAAGGACCTGACTAGTCATCATTGAGAGACTTTGTCTGGCTTTATTCATTGTTTCTGTCCTCAAGTCTGCATCTTCTCCTCCATGACAGTAAAATGTCTTTTTGCTCTCTCGCAGAGGTGCGGGGCAGGAACCCCCGGCCCTTCCTCTCTCTCTCTGTATCATGATGTAAACCTGTCACCCATAGACATCAAAGAGGGACACAGAGGGCGAGATACAGCTGGTGTGAAAAGCACCAAAACACGAGGAAGGTAGAATATTTTATGATGAGGAAGCCACGGTGTGCCGCTTTCAATTTACCTCCATTTCTGGCCTGCTTAAACGGGGGTTTCATTTCATCTGTTTGTACTCTCCTGTGAATTATTTATTAATTTATATATATACATTTATATATTTTTTATTCATTTATTCATAAGTTTAAAGGAATGCACCTCACATTGCAGTAAGGGACCAGATTGTCTTCGGAGATCACTCATATCTATTTCAGCTTTATGAGAATGTGAGGATGTTGATAATTGGGCACTGCAGGGTCTGTGTGTGTGTGTGTGTGTGTGTGTGTGTATCTCTATGTGTGTGTTCATGCAGTATGTTTGTAATATTCTAACTTCTCTGTGGCTGTTCTCCATGTCAGCCCATGACCCAAAACTCATTATAATACTTAATTTGTTATGATTCTTATTTAGTTAAGGGGGAAGTAAGTACAATTGGCTGTAATAAAATGCCCCTGCCTCCCCCTAATGACAACATTAATGATTGAGAGTACATGTCGGGTTTGTGTGTTGATATAGTTCTGAGTTACAGTCATACATTCGTTGAAAAAACATACAAGGATCATAATTTTAATGCTTAAAATGATGAAATATTCCCACAGAACGGGGTTCATACCCACGTTGATGTGAATCTGGTGCCCCCTGTTGTTGATGTGATGTGTGTACTGCTACCCCCAGGAAACTGACACACGAATCCTACAAAGGCAACGAAACACTCATTTTGTCACTGAATAATGTTGCAGCTGTGACTTGATGTTTTATACAGTGTATAGTTTACATTTAGCTGATATTAAATTAACAACTTGTGGGGACACTGTTTTAAGACATACAGAGTTTAGAACAGGTTAACCTCATTAACATATCTGCAATTTGAAAAAGTGATCAAATGAGTCGGTTAAGAAAGCAGTTATCACATTCACAACTTATTTTCTAACAACAGATTACACAGCTGCAGTCTAAATATTTTTCCATAGCCCCTGGGCTTTTGCTCAGCCTCATAGAAGAAACATAGACATAAAGTAGACGGAATCTTTTGGAAGCGCCCGCAGAGGGGACTTCCACTCAGTCACTGATGACCTTTATTCTCAGACGGTAGGACGCCGCAACCAATCAAGCCTCTTCATCTTTCCCCACATCTCCCTGAGACAATTACCTCCAATTTTACTTTGATAACACTCTCCCTTCGCCGTCAGTAAACAATCAAATCACTCGATTGTTGAGGGTAATTGGATCCCTTTAAATCAAATCAGCCATTATGGCCCCGATGAAGCATGGCCCGCTCAGTGCAAGTTAGCGACACATGAGGGAAGGCAGCAGAGCAACACATTACAATGTCTGCCTCCCAGGTGAAGATGGCTATATTGGAGGAGTTGTGTAATACAGGTTTATTAGACGGTGCAGTGATCAGCACCGGGCTTGTTTCTCTCCTTGAGGACATGTTGCAGGTGTAGCTCATATTTCAGCTGTCACAGTAAGACTTTAGAGTAGAAGGAGTCGCCACCCACTCGTAAAATATTCATCGGAATTTGCTCCACGGTTCTTTCACGCTTTTCCTTTCCTTTCCTTTCCTTTCCTTTCCTTTCCTTTCCTACCTATGATCACTGAGAGGTTACGTGAATAGGTTTCTGCCCTTGACGCGTAGCTTAACTTTCGGTTGTTTGTACTACAGAATGATGATGGGTTTTCCTTTCTATTAATTCTAACAAATACATTATTATATTATTGAATAGCAAAAACTTGAATATGGCCTTGGTAGAAAAAACAATGTGTATTTAGTAATAATTCATATTTAAAGAAAAATGGTAATGAGGGTAAAGGGAACATCAAAAGATTCAGCTTTTAAGATGTGTTCAATTTTGCATTGACATTAGAAAAGGGCAGAAACTCCCTCTCGTTTAAATGAATCTATAATTCATCAATACGCTTCTTGCAGGCTGTGGTGTTTATAGATGTGGGAAAGAGGCCCAACTTTATTTGGCCTAAGTGGTGTCTGAACACAGCTCTGCTTTCTTCTATGATAACTCTTTAAAAGAGACAAAAAGTGGCATTGCATGGTTTCATGGGATTATGAAAATTACCCTACATAAACATTTTATATCAAAACAATCAATGTTCCCAAAACAAAACAAACAACCAGAAACCCTGATAATGAGTGATATGTATGTTTGCGTCAGTCTGAATGAATTGCTTTATTGGCTTTGTGTGTATTGGAGTGTGTGTGTGTGTGTGTCTGTGGGTGGGGTTGCGGGATGTTAGGCTTTCAGTCATGCTTTTACCACTAGTGATTAACAGTCTCTAACAAGGTGTGTTATTAAAAGGGTTGGAAATAACAAAGGCCTCTCTGTCTCATTCTTCAGCTATCAAAGCGTTTCACATTGCATTCGTCTCAGCGTGTGCTAATGTGTATGCAGGCTAATTCTCCTCTTGCCTTGCTTCCTTCAGTCATTCCCTTTGTTCCTCTTCTGCCTCTTTCCAATTGCTCAAACATGGCTGACTGCTGGGCTTCCTTCGACCTCGCCTCCTCTCTTTCTTGCCGTATCATCTTCTATGTTAAGCACTTGCCTCCTGTGGGAAGAATGGGATGACGAGCCTGATAGGGATATGCACGCACACACCTGTGTGGAGACACACACACACACACACAGGCATATTTCAGGAAAATGCTGACAGCAGTTTATCAGAGCATCTGCGTGCAGGCAGAAAAAAACAACCAACAAATATGATAGGATGGCCCAAGAGGGGGTACCTGTTGTTATCGCTTAATTCCCTACAGTCAGTCGAAAGATTTGACACTTTATTAGTTAGTCACTCAATCATTCAGGCAGTAAATTATCCGTCAGTCAGTCAGTAAATAAGCCAGTCGGTAAATTAGTCATGCAGCAAGTCAGTAAACAATTCAGTCACTGATGCTGAATTGTGTCTGATCACTAAATAAAGAAAGAAAATGAATCATTTACTCATCAGCCAGTGAATCAATCAGGAAAATAGAGGAATAATGAGTCTCCCTCTTAAGATGCAGCTTCATTTTGTCCTCACAGCCAGAAAGACAATGACCGCTTAACCTCTGTTCAGCTTGCCAGCCTGAGATAGCACTCGGCCAATCAACTCCATCCCCACTCTATCCTTATGGAAAGAGTTAGCATCAGAGTGTGTGTGTGTGTCTAAGTGTTTGATTGATCATGTCTGTTTGTGAATGCATATTGGCTGAAACCACCACCTGTCTTCATGAGTGCGCCTCAAACAACAATGTCCAACAACAATGTTTATGATAAGAGGGCCTAGGTAGAATCATGTGTTATTCTTATGTGTGTGTGTGTTCCATTACTCCATGAAGGTTGATAGTGTCATCCAACTTCCCCGCTCTGTGTTGATTTGCAGGTTCACAGAACAGATTTTTTTTACCTATAAGTGTAATTATAGGAAGAATTGTGGAAATACTGTTGCACAAAGACTTAATCAATTCAAAGAACAACCCAAAAATTCTCTCTGTGAAATACACAACTATTTTGTGCCTGTTAAAATATAGAGGAATATGTATCACAATGCAATCCAAACTTTATGTAACACCTCCAGTTTGCATCTAGGTGTTCGTTTGTGTCTCACTCACAGCTTGAATGGCAAAGTTTCAACATGCATGCCTCATAGATTGCAGGCTGATCATTTGTCTGGAGACGCTCCGTAGACGGAAGTGCTCCTTCTTGATGTGCATCGGGGTAAGAGGGCTTGTACTCAGGGGCACTATTGAGTGGATTTTGTTGGCTCATTATTCAACAATCACCTCTGCATCCAAATTGATGGTTCTTTACCTGCAACATGACCTGTGGGTTTTGTCCCAAGGGGCTCAAGATGACTCAAGTGTAATTGACAGGTTATATGACAGTCAAGGCATAGCTTAGCCCCTTGACTGCCGCTCACATTTGATGAATGTCCACACACCACCTCGGTCAGCACAATCTTCTCTTTCCTCCTCATCTCCTCAATCCCTCTCCTCTATTCCGTTCCTCCACTCATCACTTATTCGCCCTGAGCTCTCCTTTATTGGCCCCTGTCCTCAGTCATCTTTATGATCTCACTCACATGGGAAACTCTCTCGTGGGAGTATTGGAGTAAATGAGCCAGAAACACTGCAGGACATAACACTCAATTTAACCTAATTATTATTTGACAAGTAGAATTGTGATATATACTGTGTGTGTGAAACTTATTTGTCCAAACATCAAATATGTCAATCTGAAAAAAAATCTTCTTCGAAACAATCTATATTTCGGAGATGGTATTTATTTAAGTCTCGTCTTAAGCCTGATTGACAGTGTGGGTAAGATTGAGATTACATTTACTGTGTAGGTTGTTTTGTCCTCAACTTCCATCATCTCAATACTCGTACCAGCTTCTCTCAAAGTCCCCTTCACTAGAAGTGTGGTTTCTTCTATCTGCTCTGCTTAGCTTCCTATTTACCAGAATCTCCTGCACTTCTCAATGACTCCTACTCTCTTTGTGCTTGATCTCAACAAGAACGATTCTTTGAACCTCAACTTTTTTCTTTTTCATATGCCAGCCTTTTAGAAAAGAGTCGCCCTTCTTATTGGATTCTTATTGGTGTGTGTGCCCCAGAGGATCTTACTGTGCCCCCTCAAATTAAAGATCTGTGCAGTAATCCAAACTCAAGACTAGCTAGATGTTTGCTTTAAATCACAGTAAGAGGACAATTTTACTGTAATATCATAGAGGCTTTGAAGAATGATGGTGATGTAGTGCCCCCCCCTACGCATTGGATTATCAAAAGAAACTCCTTCCAGTTGCCTCATTAGGTGTTTCTTCTATTACCGGAGGGCAATTTTCCGGGAAACCTTTCACACAAATTGTCTTTAAACAGAAAAAATGTGCAGAGAATAACATTTGACCAACGTTTTCTTTTCCCAGGTAAATACGCCATGAGAGATTTGATCCATCGGTTACCGGGCTGCAGCAGCAGCAACAACAACGCCACCAGCAGTGGGACCACCGGCACCAGCGGCCCACCCAGCAAGACCATGTCAGACGACACGGTAACCGCCATCTGCTGCGCACTGCACGAAGTCATTACCAAGAACATGGAGAACGCAAAAGCCCTGCGTGATGCCGGGGGCATCGAAAAGCTCATCGGCATCGCCCGCAGCAAAGGAGACAAGTGAGTAGGACAATATTCTGGAGAACACTGCAGCCTTAACGCCACAATGCGAGAGCAAATACAAAGAGACGTTTACTTCAGAGTGAGCATGAGGACAACGTAAGAAAGTTCTCCAATGAAATTCGGAAAAAAAAAACCACCGAATAACTGTTTCAGCTCGATGGGAGACCAACAAGCTGCTGTGGAAACTGCCAGGTCAGGGGTTGCAGTGACGCAACGACTGCTATCAGAGGTCAACCGCTCATTCATTGTTATGGAGAGACGCTCTATTGGAGGAATGGTGCTCAGGGGCACCATTACAGAGAGAGATGAGGTGCTGGAATAAACTTTCATAAGAGCAAATTTCACAGTAAGGGTAGTTGGCTGCTAATGGCCCACACATCTTCATTTCCATGGGTGGTCTGAGGATAAATACTCCTTATCAGCGGCGCCAGGCGACGTTCACATTTTTACACACTCAGATTGGTAAAATGCCTTTATAACATCACCATAGCCAGTTCACCAACTTATTTGAAACAGTAGAAGATAAATGATACATTGAATTGAAAGAATGATATAGATTTTGGTATATGACCTTGTATTTGAAACGTTGGCTGAGTGTATCCCCGTCATACAAACTACAACAAATTTGACTCTGCAAAAATGTTGTCTTTTTTTCCCCAGAGTTTCACCCCGCTGAATTAATGCTTCAGTCAAATGCAGTTAATGACCACAATCCAGAGATCAAAAGCCTTGATGATATTTAAGGTTGTGAGGTAACTTAGAAGATATGTCTGAAACTGCAAAGTCATCGACAGCGATTAGCCGGTTATGGTACATGCCAGTGGACTGTCTTTGTAGCAGCATGTCATTGATAACATTAATGACAGAAAAGCTCCCTGTACTTCATTCAGGGAAAAATTAAATCCCGGGGTGAAGCTGATTTCAGGTGGACTTTACTACATTTTGTTGCACAAATGGATAATGAGCATCCCTTCTGCTTCCTTATTTCGCTGCTAGGAGGGCAGGGCCTCTGAACTGACTTCTTCTAAAGTCATTTTTCAGCTACGTGGCAGGAATGGGGCCATTAGCATGGCAGAGAGGGTCATTTAAAACTCATCTGGAAACACTCAGTTTTTCTACATAAAAAGTCCTTCTCTGCAGAAATGAGCAATGGCCCTCAGACTCTTACAGCCATCACAAGGGCTACTGGCCTGCACCCATCTTGTGCAGCTGGTAAAGGCAGGGGGCCGAAGGACATAGCGACATTACCCAAAGAAATGTTGTCCAGGAGAAGTGACTCTCTCTCTCTCTCTCTCTCTTTCTCGCTCTCTCTCTTTCCCCTGACTGTCCCCAGACACTCAGCTAAGGTGGTAAAGGCAGCCTCTCAGGTCCTAAGTTGTATGTGGCAGTACAGAGACCTACGCTCCCTCTACAAGAAGGTAGGAGGTGTTACCCACCATGTACTCATTTCACCATCTCAAACTCCTTGCATTCTGTTATTTTATCGGTTATATTTCACTCTCCACTGACTTACTGCACAATGAATCCTTTTTTCATACCAGGCACTTTTTAACCGTGCTACATATTGTCACAAGCAAGCAACGCTACCATTCATCTCCTTGTTACCAATAGTATGTACGTATGTCTAATAGTTGAAGTAATGAGACCTACGGATCATGACAATTTACTTGACGTCCACGTAGACAACAATATGCATCATAAGTAATACAATTTTGGAAAGATGGATTTAATTACACTCTTTAAGAATCATGTTTGATGTTTCATACGTCATCCAATAATTGATTAGTGCTTTGTACATTGCCTCCGATTTAGGCCTTGGACCTTGACCCTTAAAAAAGTATTTTTAACCAAATTTGTAACCCTACAATTTTATTAAATTGTATCCCTCTTGTGGGCCTCTTCGGAGGGCCCCTTAGCTAACAATGCCAGGAGGACTTCTGTTTTAATTTTTGGGATATCACTGAGTTCTGGGTTTAAATCCTAATGGAATGCTTTTAAATATCACACAAATAAATGCATAACGTTTTTTTATGTTCGGGAGACTGCAAAGACCGCTTTTTTTTATTACGAAAACCCCAAATACTACTAGTGTGTTGAATGTATTTTGTATTCATGTGATTAAAGGATGCACGGAACTCGCCGTTACTTACTACTTAATCAGGTGATGTGATCAATACAGGTGTGATGAAGGTTTTAAACCAACCAGAAGCTTTTACCCAAACTCCTCCTCCTTCTCTCTACATATATTCCCTGTTTCTCATTTTCCCTCATAAATTCTTCTTATGTTGGGCGTGTCAAGAACTCGCTGCTGCTGCCTTTTAATTATAATGGACATTGATCCTTGCTTTTATATCCATCTTTTTTTATTCTTTACCTACACACATCCGCACATTGCTCCGTAAAATTCCAAGCAAATGCGCTAGTATGCTGGGAAATTGAAAGAGCCTTTGATCCTTCAACAAGAACATTTTACACCATACAGGAAAACCATACAAATAAACTTGACGTAGATCAGGCTTTTCAGTTCCTGGAAGCAGGTTCAGCTAAATCGCCATAGCAACACATCGAAAAACTTGAAACTGCTCTGGCGCAGGTTCATTTGAGCTTCTGGATTAGTTCGCCACTCCCCCAGGAAAATAGGACAGCTCTCTTCCTCATTGATGAAGGAGGAATATCAGTTAGATTAACGTTTTATAGGAAGACAGTTCTCCGACATCACAAAGACATGTTATGACATCATGACGTCATGGGCCTATTGTCAAAGGAAGGTAAAGGAAACCTTTTATTGTGCCTGTGCCTTGTTTACCTCTGGTAATCAACCTCTTCCTTTTCTAAAACTTAACCCCAATCCAAACCCTTCTCCTAACCTCAACCTCCATCCTACCTTCAACCCAAGACCTAACCCTAGGCCTGACTCCATTTCCCCGCTTGCCCATCCTGACAGGAGCAACCCGGGCTGTATGAGGGCATCAGGGTTGAGGTCTGTTAAGGTGAAAAGGTCAAAGATCAACTGGATCACGCAATCTCCACCAAACCTACACCTCCACAAGTACCAACGGCCCATGAAAACAGTTTACAGCAACTTTCCTTGAATAATTATAATGATTTATCTCACTTGATATATCAAGATAAGGTGCATGGCTGTAAACAGCCTTTTACTAAATCAATAAAAAAATAGGTTCACCGCGGTCAATAAACTAGCCATCGTTTGCCCGCAAAAAATCACACGTGTATGTAAGCCGACCCCACAGAGAGCCGTGTTCTTGTTTTGTACAAAGTAGTATTATTATTGAACGTCACACGTGTCCTCATTGCACAAAATTAGAAAAACACTCCATTTGGCCCTCCAATGATACACTAACCCAGTGTGAAGTAGATTGGCTGGAAAAGCGAAGAACATGATAAAAAGACATTCTTTTCTATGCCGTTAAATGACTAAAAGGTCTCCCTCTAGACATCCTCAGTGTCATATTTGAATATAGTCCGTGGGGTATATGGCACTAAGTGTGTCTCCACGAATGCTTGGAGTGTGTGTGCAGTCGTGTGCGTTGTGGCCCTCAGGTCTCTCATGACCTCTTCCAGACAAAAGAATAGTGGAGCTCTGGCGGGCACCATCGCAACTGAGCAACAGTGTTTACGGAGGCAGGTGGATCAATAACTTTGTTACTCTCTAGCCTATTGTTTTTTCTTTTATTCACCATGCACACACACGTACGTGAGCTAACCTCGTAGCTAATAGGTATTTAACCCAAAACAGTGTTGATGCCGCTGGCTACCAGGATGCTGTAGCTCATTAATGCAGTAGGAAACTCTGAGAACACGAAGGACATCCACAAGCCAAAAGTGAGGAGAGTTGTGTGTGTGTGTGTGTGTGCTGCACTGACTATGACACACTCCGTTATCGCTCTCTTCCCCCCCCCCCCCCCCACACACATACAAACAGTGTAGATCCATTTTCTCCTCCTGGCTCTTTTGTTTCTTTTCAAAGAATCAACAACTGTTTTCAAACGACTTGATTTAAAGTAATGGCGGATGTTCGTTCCTTTCACTTGTCAGTAACGGCGTTGTTGTGTGAGGTTAGCTGCCATTCACAGCACCAAAAGTTCAACAAGTCTCAATGAAATACGCAGAAATATTCCAGGAAGGTGTCCTTGGCTTTGAATGTGTCTTCTTCATCTGCGTTTTGAAGGGAAAATAAACAATGGTGTCCACCACAGCGCCGAAAATCTTACTATTCAATTTTGTCCCACATTTGGCTTTTAATGTGAAAATGTCTTTGGAGGACATTCTTCAGAACACGGATTGTACACTAGAAACACGATTCACCTCAGTCATTACATCTTGTTATTTTACGCAGATGATGAAGTGATGGAATTCCTACATGCATTTCATGTACCTGCACATGTTGTCAAACCCGAAAAACAACAAGAGTGAGCTGACGTTCTAAAGCAAAAAAACAGTATAAACACAACTGTATGTTTCGATGCTTTAGAAATGAGTTGCAAAAACTTTGCATGAGCATCTTGCAGCGGGTTCCCGCTCCACGTCTATGACTTCTGACTGTTGCAGCAGTCACTTCATGAGAGGCCGCCCTGCGGCATCAGCGTGTCCTCGCCTCATCCCGACGACTGTGTCGCTCTCTTTATTCCTCATCCTCTCAACCCCAGCATTACACTCAACAGTATCCCCATGTGGCCCCTTGGAGCCTCATCTGCTTCACACTTCTCTAATCATTGCCACTGGATAGCATTACACTCGGCTGGATGGCATAACACTCCAGTGATCAGACATGAAGGTCATTGGCTTTGCAGACGGCTCTGACCAATATTGCTACATTTTGTTTTTAGGTGATATTTATCTTTTTGTTCATTTTTCACCCCACCTGTCGTTTCTTTTCTTTTTTGCCAGACTATAATTTGGCAGTTTCATAATGAAAGAAGCAATTTGCTTATTTAATGGATGCACATTTCAAAACAACTGCATTTGATCAGATATGAAATGATCGTTGATTTACTGGGGGGGTGCTTATTGAAACAAGATATCTACAGTCCTTTTGTAATATCCTCAATTTTATCAACCTGTACTTCATCATAATTTTTTCATAAGTAAATGTTAGTTAAAATGATGCTTTAATCAAGAAAATCTTGTATTTATTAAATGCCGGGCATTTCTCTAACAGACATTTTCAACACTACTCTATAGTCTTATATACTCACTCAAAAAAATACTTTTAAAGGCCGATCAACACCATTCCTGACTATTTACTTTCTAAATAATATGAACACAGCCCTGTGAGTGACAAACCTAATTTCATAATTGTGGAAATTGTTGCGTTAGAGGATCCCCTCTTTGACTTTATCACTGCAGTCCAGAGTGTGCAGTAAGTGACTTTACTGCTAGAATCCCTGCATGAAGTATTAGGTCATGGGTGTTGAGTGCAGCAAAAATCCTGTTAGTTTCCAATCCAGACATGGATTAGCTGTCACGCGGAGGCACGTATCGGCGGAAAGGATCCACACGCAGAGGGAGTCACAAAATTAAGGTTTTAATTTTCAACGAAAACAACGAGCCGAGCTCGATGGTAGAACACAGAACAAAAATGTACTCTCTAGGAGATCAGCTGGGCAAACGGTTAAACACAAAGTAATCCTCCGGACGGGGAAGTCGTCATCGGATGTAGCCTCCGCGGCACGTCGCTGGAGATCGAGCGCGCAGACCTAAGCTGTGCGTGAGAGGTAGAGGAGTCTTGAGGCTGCGGGACAGGGCACGGATTCAACTCAAAACAACAATCCGACAAGACACACAGGGAACACATGCAAGATATAGCCAGGGTGATTAGACAGGACAAGAAACAGGTGTAACACCAAACAGGGCGGGCACTGATTGGGATGAGCGGCAGGTGGGTGGGAAGACTATGTGAGAAGTGGGTGTGTGCGTTAAGGTGAGACTACTGGGTAACTGAGTGTGACAGTGAGTGTATATGGCAGAGGAGAGGGGAGAGAGAGACCCGGATCCTGACAGTACCCCTCCCTCAACGAGCGCCCCCAGGCGCTTCCGAGGAGGGAGTCTGGCGAGTCCGGTAGAAGTCCTCAATGAGCGAGCGGTCCAGGACGTCCCGGGCCGGAATCCACTGCCGCTCCTCAGGACCGTACCCCTCCCAATCCACCAGGAACTGGTGGCCCCGCCCTCGGGGACGAACATCCAGAAGTTTACGAACCCTATAGATAGAGTCCACCTCGTCAAGAGGTGGGGGGGGGGGAGCGGGGCGGGGGGGTGCACGAATGACAGGCTTGAGACACGAAACGTGGAAGACTGGGTGTATCCGGCGTAGCGAACCGAGCAGCTTTAATTTAACGGTTACCGGGTTGAAGACCTTAACAATGGAAAAGGGACCGACAAAGCGAGGCAAGAGTTTCCGTGAGCCTTCGCGTGCGGGCAGATTGCGAGTGGAGAGCCACACCCTCTGCCCACAAACGTATCTGGGTGCCTTTACACGGCGGCGGTTGGCAGTTCTACAAGTGCGCTCTCTGGTGCGACATAGGGCGGATCTCACTCTCCTCCAAGTGCGCTTGCATCTCTGAATAAAAGCCTGCACGGAGGGGACAGAAGTCTCCGACTCCTGTGACGAAAAAAGTGGGGGTTGATAGCCGAGACAACTCTCAAAAGGAGACAGACCGGTTGCGGAGGAGGGTAAAGAATTATGGGCGAACTCGGCCCAGGAAATCTACCCAGGACGCCGGGGTCTGAGAGATCAAACTGCGTAGCATGCGCCCAAGAATCTGGTTGGTCCGCTCGGCTTGCCCATTGGTCTGTGGGTGGAATCCTGACGACAGACTGGGGGAAGCCCCAATTAGTCGACAGAACTCCTTCCAAAACAGAGAGGCAAATTGGGGCCCTCTGTCGGACACAACGTCCAAGGGAAGACCGTGGATCTTAAACACATGATCGACCATGACCTGCGCGGTCTCACGGGCGGACGGTAATTTGGGAAGTGGAATAAAGTGCGCCGCCTTAGAAAAACGATCGACGACCGTCAGGATAACTGTGTTGCCGGCGGACGGAGGGAGACCGGTGACAAAGTCTAACGCGATGTGTGACCACGGGCGTGATGGAATGGGAAGGGGTCTGAGGAGACCCGCCGGCGGAGCGTTGCTTGACTTAGTTTGCGCGCAGACAGGGCAAGAAGCAACGAACCGACGTATGTCACTGTAGTGCCTTCCAATAAGGTCACTTCGGACGCCTCAGGGGTTTCAATAGGCTTGTTCATTTATTCCAGTGTTTCTTTCACGTATAATAACAAAAATAAACTGTCACTAAACTTATAAATAAACCAACAAATTAACAAGCAAAAACTAACAACAACAATTGAAAAACCATATGCCTGCTGGCGTCCACGTCTTCCCACCACTCAACACCGAAGCAAAAAAGACAACTTCCAGGATCGTTTGTCTTCCTGTCCACTAATTGCCACAGGTGTGCAACTTCGACCAGCAGGCGTCACCCAATTAACTTTGCTTCAAAAATGGCTCCTACACACCGGCCCTCTTATTGCTACCGGCTAAATAGGTACAATAACAAAGAAACAAAACAAAATATGGAGCCATTTCACAATATACAGTACACAGTAAAGATATAAATCTGTCGAATCATCAATGATCACGATTGGTCACTCATACAAACATGAATACGTTGGTTTCATTTGAAACACGTCAAGTTTTTTTTTTTCCAGTTCATTTGTGACCATATTCTTTTCAATTCAAATTAAAGTCCATCAATGAAATAGTAATGCAATCAATGCTCTTTTTTCAGAGTCCTTCTTCAGTGTATAACGCAAATAGTCCATTATGCCACAAAGGCGTTGTGCGTTCAAAGGTCCATGTTAGTGTGCATTGGTATATTTATGTACGCATGTGTGCAGGTTGCAAGAGATTCCTTGCTTGAATTGTCCATAGTCCATTGTGCGTGTGTAAAGATCAGTATACATGTCAATTCCTACAAGGTGGAGTAAACATTACACATACATTGGACATTCATACCCACATGTGATTTTCCAACAATAAGCAAACCTTTGTTATCGGTCTGTCTATAACGCTAGTCTTTGTTTTTAAAGCCAAGCTACGAACGATCCCCTTTGAATCTTTCTTTGTGTCAATAACTCTCCCCAACATCCAAGATCCCCTAGGGGCAGTAGGATCTGCAATTAACACGATGTCGCCATTTGCATAGTTTCTTTTCTCTTTAAACCATTTTTGTCTTTCTTGTAGGTTTGGAATATACTCTCTAACCCATCTTTTCCAAAACATATCAGCTAAGTACTGTACTTGCTTCCATCTGCGTCTACTATACACATCTGCTTTCTGAAATAAGCCAGGGGGTAATGTGGGTTGTCCTTTGAGAAGTAAGAGGTGGTTGGGTGTTAAAGGTTCGAGGTCATTTGGACTATCTGAGTTTGAGGTAAGTGGGCGACTATTCATTATGGCTTCTACCTCACAGATGAAAGTGTGAAGGGATTCGTCGTCTACTATTTGATCCTTTGTTAGTGATAGAAGTATTAGTTTGACCTGTTTTATTAACCTCTCCCATACTCCTCCAAAGTGTGAAGCGGCAGGTGGATTACAAATCCATTCTATGCCATTTTGTTGCAGAGCAACTTGAAGTTTGTTGCTTTGGTTCCATTCCTTTATGGCATTTTTTAGTTCACGATCAGCTGAAGTCAGGTTAGTTCCATTGTCAGATCTTATTTGGCGTACTTGCCCTCGTCTGCTTATAAATCTGCGGATTGCGTTGATACATGAATCTGTGTCAAGTGAATTGGCTATTTCCAAATGTATTGCTCGAGTTGTGAAACACGTAAAAATGACACCATATCTTTTCACTTCACTGCGTCCTCTTTTCACTATGATTGGACCAAAGAAGTCTGCTCCAACAAAGGTGAATGGTGGTAAATCTGGTGTTATTCTTTCTTTTGGCAAATCTGCCATTTTTTGTTCTCCCAAATTTGAATGTAGGCGTCTACAGAACACACACTCAGATCGTATCCTTCTAGCAAGGGAAGTTGCTGCTGGAATCCAGTACTGCTGTCGCAGTTTGGCCAACATATGGTTCCTTCCACAGTGGCCTAGTTGTTCGTGAACGTGTTTTAACACCAGCTTGGACACATGATGGTGTTTTGGAAGAATTGTAGGATGTTTTCGATCCTCGGGCATAGCCATTCGGCTTAATCTTCCTCCTGTACGAAGTAATCCGTCTTGCAGAATAGGATCCAGTTTACGAATGTGGCTCTGATGACTGACATGAGCGTTTTCCCTTTGCAAGGTTTTGATTTCTCCTGGAAATGCCTCCATTTGTGTAAAGTGTACGATTGCCTTTTCTGCCCTTTTGACGTCTTCTAAAGTAATCTGCTGCACATTCATGCGTTTTTTGACTGTTTGCATTTTACTTTCCATCAGACGTTGTTTCTCTGCATCTAAGGTCTTAATACTCATGTTGGTAAGTATTTCCTTTCTTTTCAGACTTAATTGCAAGAGAACGTCTTTTAACTTAAGTAGCCATGCTACTGCTCTGGTTAGGTTGTTCCACTTTGAGTGATAATGTATGAATGTGTGAGTAGGATTTTTTTCTTCTTTTACAATCAAGTTCATGGTGAGAACATCTTTCTTCACTTCCGCGTCATCATCATCATCTTCATGTGTTTGTATGGCAATGTCAGAATTTGTCCATTCAGATTCCTGACGTTTGAGAAATTCTGGACCATTCAGCCACACCTTTGAATTCAGAAGAGCACTAGCTTTGAGACCACGGGATGCACAATCTGCAGGATTTTGTTTAGTGTTTATGTATCTCCATTGTTTTACTTTGCTCATTTCCCTGATTGTGTTCACTCTATTAGCCACGAATGTTTTAAATCTTTTGTTCTCATTCTGAATGTACTTCAGTGTTGATGTACTATCCGTCCAAAACATGGAGTTCTCAAGAGCAAGTTGTAACTCTGCTTTGATCAGTTTATCCATTTGTACTGCTAGTGCTGCTGCAGTAAGTTCCATTCTTGGCATTGTAGTTTGTTTTAGTGGCGCAACGCGTGATTTCCCCATTATAAAGGAGGTGTGCACTTCATGCTCTGAATTTGTGAGACGGAGATACGTGACACAGCCGTAACCACTTTCAGACGCATCACTAAAGTGATGTAGTTGTGCAGATGTTATCGGATCAAAGCCTTTTGGCTTTAAACATCTGTTGACACGGAGCTCTCCAATGCAACTTAGGCCTGCCATCCATTCATGCCACAGCTGTATGTAGTGGCTTGGTACAGT
This sequence comes from Pungitius pungitius, assembly GCF_949316345.1. NCBI lineage: Eukaryota > Metazoa > Chordata > Actinopteri > Perciformes > Gasterosteidae > Pungitius > Pungitius pungitius. The sequence goes on along the minus strand of NC_084918.1, from coordinate 9,548,463 downwards.
TTTGTCCCAGGCGTAATTCAGTTTGCAGAGATCCTGCAGAATGTTCTTAGCAGTAAGGACGAATGGAGAGATGAAGCCGAGAGGGTCGTATACTGAGGATACGATGGACAGTATTCCCCTTCGAGTACATGGCTGTTGTTTCGGGCTCACTGCGAAGGTGAGTTTGTCACTTTCTATGTGCCATTGTATACCAAGAGTCCTTTCTGTAGGAAGATCACTGGATTCCAAGTTAAGGTCTTTGACTTCTTTTGATCTGGCTGCTTGTGGGAAGGACTTTAGGACTGTTCTGCTGTTACTTATCCATTTGTGCAAATGAAAGCCTCCCATTGAGCAAGCTCTTTCAAGCTCTTTGCACAACTTCGCAGCATCGGCTTCAGTAGCCACAGCTTTCAAGCAATCATCTACGTAGAAATGTTGCTTAATTGTTTCCACTGTTTCGGGCAAAAAGAGATCTTTGAAATCTTCGGCAGTTTGTCTGAGGGCGAAACTTGCACAACTTGGTGAAGACGTTGCCCCGAATAAGTGCACTGTCATTCTGTGTTCTTTGAGTGGTTGACCTGTATCACCATTTGGCCACCATAAAAAGCGCAAAAAGTCCACGTGCTTCTCCATAATTCTCACCTGGTGGAACATGCTTTCCACGTCTGCCATAAGAGCGATTGGCTCCTGGCGAAAGCGCAACAAGACGCCTACCAAGTTACTGGTGAGATTTGGACCTTGCATCAATTTGCTATTCAAGGATACCCCCTGGAAGGATGCGGAGCAATCGAATACAACTCTCAGGGAGCCCTTCTTCGGATGGTGCACCCCATGATGTGGAATATACCACACCTTTCCACTTTGTGTTTCCAGTTCATCAGATGGCACGACTTCTGCGTGGCCCTTCTCAAGCATTCCTTTTAGAAATGCAGTGTATTCTCTGTGAAATTGTTCGTTCTTTTCAAATTTTCTTTTCAGAGACATGATACGTTGCTGTGCCTGTTGGTAGTTGTTTGGCATCATTACATCATTTTCTTTAAAGGGTAACGGTAAGTAATAATGACCATTTCTTAGTTCTTTTGAACTTTCCATCATAGACATGAACTGTTTGTCTTCGACTGACATCTCTGATTTCTCCTCAGCTGCCAGTTCAGGAAAATCTTGATGATACTGTTTAATCAACAAGTCATTCAAATCTGCTACCGATATGCGATTAACTACAGTACATGAGTGACTTCCTTGCGTTTGACATGTTGTTTCTTGCATGAGCCCATTGACGACCCATCCTAAAGGAGTTTTAACAGCATATGGCCCATTACCTCTACTGTTTATTACTTTCCAAGGCTCCATAAGCTTTGCAGCATTTGTGCCTATTAACAACTCAATGTCAGCATCCAATTGTGGAACCTTCACCTCATGTAAGTATTTCCATTTGTCTATTGATTCTTGTATTGGTATGTGTTGTTTTGAAACTGGTAATTTTGTTTGAGTATAGACTTCTGGGAGTTTGTGATACAGTAGGCCTTCCATACTGCTGACTTCAAGACCAGAGACTACACTGCTGTGGACATTTTTCTCCTGCCCCATTGTGCACAAGAGAATTGTGGTGTTTTTACCAGTGATGTTTAACTTTCTTTTCAATGAGTCTGTACAAAATGTAGCTGAGCTACCAGGGTCTAAAAATGCATGGGTATTTATGACTTTATCTGAATTTGCTACCTTTACTTTCACTGGCACGATTGCAAGTGTGCATTGTTTTGATTGACTGACCCCCATTAGGTCATCGTCTTCTAACGAAACCATAGCACTACTCAGTGGTTTGTTTCCAGTTATCACACCTTCATTTCTAATTCCATCCTTTTCCCTGCCAGTGTGAATGTGGAGGATGGTTGGATGAGACAGAGAACATGTTTCGCATTTCATTCTGTTTTTGCAGGTTTTGCTAACGTGCCCCATGGTTAAACATCCAAAACAGATCCCGTTTAATTTCAGGAATTCTATTTTCTCGCTGTTTGGTTTAGACTTAAACTTTTCACAATTTTCAAATGTGTGATCTCTTTTACAAAATAAGCAAAGCCTTTCAAGTGCACGCTTACTTGTATTCAGTTTGGGTCCACATTGTGACTCGTTCCTTTTTAGTTCAGGTGCTTGAGCAACTGTAGTGGCAAAGCTGGTCCTCCCACCAAGTTTGGTGAATGGGTTTTGTGGTTTAGGTCTTGATGTTACTTTACTCTCTGTCGAGTTGTGTATGTCGCCGAAAATTGGATCAAGCATTGCTCTGGACTGTCTTTCAATGAAGCCTACCAAGTCCTTGAACGTTGCTCTGTTCTGGTTATCTTGCATGCTACACACATTTGCTCGCCATCTATCTCGTAGCCTAAATGGAAGTTTAGACACGATGAGTCTTAAGTTGGTGAAACTTTCAAGCTCTTTTAGGCCATCAATATCTTGCATTGTATTGTGGCAGCTTTGTAAAAAGAGAGCATATGATCGCAACCCATTGCCATCCTCTGGTCTGATGGTTGGCCAGTTCACAACTTTACTAATGTAAGCAGATGCTATTTTATAGCTGTTTCCAAAATTGTATTCTAGCTGCCTTTTAGCTTCTTTATACGCAATGGAGGAATCCATATGCATAAAGCTACTGATGAGGTTTCTGGGTTGGTCTCTTGTATACTGTTGTAAGTAGTATAGTCTGTCATCCATATTAATTGTTTTATTCTCAATACATTGCTCGAACGCTTTAATGAACGTCCTGTAATGAAGAGCATCACCGTTAAATATGGGAATTTCTCTATCTGGCAAAAGAGAGAGTGTTTGCTGTTTCACTAACATTTCAGTTATTTCTGTTTGTCTCTTTAATACATCAGTGACGTTTGTATCATTATGATCCCAGTGAATTCCGCTTCCTATCGGTGCTGAGGCGCTCTGATTGGCATTTTGTTGTGCACCTACAGTTTGAGGGGCTAATCTCTCTCTCTGGGATCTCATTGGTCTTTGTACTGTTGCAGGGGTATCATCTTCCGTTGGTGTAACGTATCGGTATACGCCCGACACTGAACGTTGTTTTTCCGCTTCTCTGAATACTTTAACTCTTGCCTCTGCAGCAGCAAGTTCGGAATCTATGACCATTTTTTCTTTTCGTGCCTTTAATTTTGCAATGATATTTGCTTCTTCAATATCAAGATCAAATTTGTTATCCAAAGCCTGCGCCTTTGCTCTAATTGCCGCACATTCAGCTTCGGCCTTTAGATGAGACGTAGATTCTCGTGACGCGCAACTGAGAGCGCTTGTTGCTTTGCGGCTATGCGTGTCACTGTGCGCTACCTGAGATGCGCTATCTTGTGGCTTAACAGCCCCTATATCCTCCTGCTCTTCTTCTTCCTCATTAACTTGATCAACCTCGAGCCAATTCATGACATCTTTTAAGAAGCCTTTGTGAAGGTGATATTTGGGTTGGTACCAGTCTAAGTTATCAGCCTCCCTTTCGTATTCGTCTTTTGTCAATTTTTGTACGGCTGCTTGTAAACTAATAAACTCAGAGAAAAATCCTTCAAACAAATTAACTTGTTTCCTAACAGTTTCTTTGTCCTGTCCAGCTTCAATTAAACTATGGATTTCGTTTCGTTTGCGTGTTAAAACACCAAGCTTCCCCCTACGTGTTGCTATTATTTTAAACAGTTCCTTTTCTTCATTCCAATCCAGCTCTTCAGGCTCTTCGTCAGCCATTTTTCAAAGATTAACTCAAGAGTTCATCACACACGAAATAAATAGCATTTCAAAGTCAACGTTCAGTTTGTAGTGTAGGCTAAACACGGCAGCTCACGTTCAAAGTCATTATATGAGCGCGGCGGCTCGCTTCAATTCAGCGTTTTACTCACAAACGTCCAAGGAAATAATGGTTGAATCCTCACGTATTTCCAGCGGGAACGTATATAATCCACAAACTTTAAGGAATGCAGCTCCCAATCTTCCAAGTATCCTCAGGGTATGGCTGTAAATCCAACTTTCCAAACTCAGGTGACATCCGTATATTCCAATGTAGCAGGTTTCATTTTCCAGTTGCAGAAGGTTTTTCAACTTATGCAGTGCCTTCCAATAAGGTCACTTCGGACGCCTCAGGGGTTTCAATAGGCTTGTTCATTTATTCCAGTGTTTCTTTCACGTATAATAACAAAAATAAACTGTCACTAAACTTATAAATAAACCAACAAATTAACAAGCAAAAACTAACAACAACAATTGAAAAACCATATGCCTGCTGGCGTCCACGTCTTCCCACCACTCAACACCGAAGCAAAAAAGACAACTTCCTGGATCGTTTGTCTTACTGTCCACTAATTGCCACAGGTGTGCAACTTCGACCAGCAGGCGTCACCCAATTAACTTTGCTTCAAAAATGGCTCCTACAGTCACGCTCTCTGGTGGGCCACCAGAATCTCTGACGGATCGCGGCTAACGTGCCCTTCACGCCGGGGTGCGCGAATAGTTTAGAGGCATGGCCCCACTTGAGTACGGCCTTTCGTGCGTTCTCGGGGACGAACAGCCTCCCCTCGGGGGCAGTAGGAGGTCTGATGGCGTGCGCCAGGGCCCTCTTAACAGTCTGTTCAACTCCCCAGACAACCGCTCCGACCACGCAGCGTTGGGGAACAATTCCCTCCAGGGTTGAGGCATCCTCCGTGGAATCGAACTGACGGGAGAGGGCATCGGGTTTAACATTCTTTGAACCGGGTCTAAACGAGATGGAGAAGTCGAAGCAGCCAAAAAATAAAGCCCAGCGGGCCTGTCGCGCGTTAAGTCTCTTAGCGGAGCGTATGTATTCGAGGTTCCGGTGGTCGGTCCAGACAATGAATGGCACACTGGCCCCCTCTAGCCAATGCCGCCACTCCCCCAGCGCCAACCGGATAGCCAATAGTTCCCGGTTGCCGACGTCATAGTTTCGCTCCGCGGGTGAGAGCCGGTGCGAAAAAAAGGCGCACGGGTGGATCTTATCGTCATGGGAGGAGCGTTGCGACAAAATAGCCCCAACCCCTACGTCAGAGGCGTCGACCTCAACAATAAATTGTCTTGCGGGGTCCGGGTTGACTAAAATGGGCGCGGAGGTGAATAACTTTTTAAGCCGATTGAAGGCCTCTTGCGCCGGTTCTGACCAATAAAACCTTGATTTGGTCGACGTGAGTGCGGACAAGGGGGCAGCCACTTGACTAAAATTGCGAATGAATCGCCTGTAAAAATTAGCGAATCCCAAGAACCGCTGGAGAGCAACGCGAGATTCCGGGGCAGGCCAACTGAGGACCGCCCGTACCTTCTGGGGGTCCATGCTGATTCCCCCCGCGGAGATCACAGACCCAAGGAATGTAACCGAATGCGAGTGAAAGACACATTTCTCAGATTTAACAAACAGGCGGTTCTCGAACAGGCGCTGTAAGACCCGACGGACGTGTTGGACGTGTAGCTCGAGGGAGGGTGAGAAGATTAGAATGTCGTCCAGATAAACAAATACGAAGATGTTTAACATGTCGCGTAGGACGTCATTTACCAGTGCCTGAAACACCGCGGGGGCGTTGGCCAATCCGAAGGGAAGGACCCGGTATTCAAAGTGGCCAATATGGGTATTGAACGCGGTCTTCCACTCATCCCCCTGTTTGATACGAACTAGGTGGTACGCATTACGCAGATCTAACTTAGTGAAGAATCTAGCGCCCTGTAGGATCTCGAACCCGGACGACATAAGGGGCAAGGGGTAGCGATTCTTGATCGTTATGTCGTTTAACCCTCGGTAATCAATACAAGGACGCAACGACCCGTCCTTCTTTTCCACGAAAAAGAACCCCGCACCGGCAGGAGAAGAGGATGGGACAATGATTCCAGCCTCCAGCGACTCCGAGAGATATTTCTCTAACGCTTCTCGTTCGGGTGATGAGAGAGAGTATAGTCTACCGCGGGGGGGCGTGGTGCCAGGGAGGAGGTCAATGCTACAGTCGTAAGGGCGGTGAGGTGGCAGGGAGACGGCCCGGGAGCGGCTGAAAACCGCCCGCATGTCGTGGTACTCCTCCGGCACGCCAGTCAGATCACCGGGCTCCTCCTGAAAAACAGAGACAGAGGACACGGCAGGGATGGCAGACACTAAACAGTTACTATGACACGAAAGACTCCAAGACAAAATAGTACTCCTGACCCAGTTAATATGGGGATTATGTTGGACGAGCCAGGGGTGCCCTAAGACAATGGGGGAATAGGGGGAACAAAAAATGAAAAAAGAAATAGTCTCTTGGTGGTTCCCGGAGACAGTCAGACTCACCGGACTGGTGACCTGATGGACCTCAGCTAGAGTTCCACCATCCAGGGAAAATATAGTGGTGCGTCTTTCTAAGTCCACCAGGGGAATGTTTGTTCCCGAGCCCATCCCTCGTCTAGGAAGTTTCCCTCTGCCCCCGAGTCAATCAGCGCCGGACAGGAGGCGGATGAGCCAGCCCACCTTAGAACGGCGGGGAGGGTGGTGCGGGATCTGGATGAGGATGAAGACACCGCCGCGCTCGTCAGTACTCCTCTGTCTACTGGCGAGCCCGGTCTTTTACCTGACATGAAGCGGCGAAGTGGCCCGCCGCACCGCAGTACAGGCATAGCCTGTTTGAGAGGCGGCGTTGTTTCTCCTCTGGCCGGAGACGAATGCCCCCCAGCTGCATGGGCTCAGGTTCGGGGGAAAAAGGGGGAAATAACTCTTGAGGTGTCGGGGCAGCAGTGCGGACTCGTCGTCGTTGTTGAAAGCACCGATCGAGGCGGATTGCCAGCTCGATCAGTGTGTCGAGGTCGTCAGGTGACCCACGAGCGTAAATCTCCTCCTTGAGTTCAATGTTCAACCCCTCTAAAAAACGGGCCACCAAGGCGGGTTCGTTCCATTCGCTGGTCGTGGAAAGAGTTCGAAACTCTATGGCGAAGTCGGCAACGGACCTCTTTCCCTGGCGAATGGTGGTCAGGAGACGCGATGCCTCGCGTCCAAAGACTGACTGGTCAAATACCTTTATCATCTCCTCCTTGAAGAGGAGGAAGCGTCCGCAGCGGGGACCTCCAGCCTCCCAAACTGAGGTTCCCCATTCACGGGCGCGTCCGGTCAGTAGGGAAATCACATAGGCGATGCGGGCTCGGTCTTCCGCATAGGTCCGCGGTTGCAGAGAGAAGGCCACCTCACACTGCGTCAGGAATGCCCTGCATTCCGCCGGTTCCCCAGCGTAACACGGGGGGTTATTGATGCGGGGCTCAGGAGACGACGAGTGAGAGAGTGAAAGTGGAGACTCGGGATGGGGCTGGGTGAGGCGCATAGACAGGTCGTTCACCTGAGCGGCCAGGCTCTCCACGGCCTGCCTGGTTGCCGACAATTCCTCCTGGTGTCGACCCAGCATCGCTCCCTGGAACTCTACGGCAGTGGCAATGGATTCCTCCCTTGCTGGATCCATAGTCTGGTCGGATTGTTCTGTCACGCGGAGGCACGTATCGGCGGAAAGGATCCACACGCAGAGGGAGTCACAAAATCAAGGTTTTAATTTTCAACGAAAACAACGAGCCGAGCTCGATGGTAGAACACAGAACAAAAATGTACTCTCTAGGAGATCAGCTGGGCAAACGGTTAAACACAAAGTAATCCTCCGGACGGGGAAGTCGTCATCGGATGTAGCCTCCGCGGCACGTCGCTGGAGATCGAGCGCGCAGACCTAAGCTGTGCGTGAGAGGTAGAGGAGTCTTGAGGCTGCGGGACAGGGCACGGATTCAACTCAAAACAACAATCCGACAAGACACACAGGGAACACATGCAAGATATAGCCAGGGTGATTAGACAGGACAAGAAACAGGTGTAACACCAAACAGGGCGGGCACTGATTGGGATGAGCGGCAGGTGGGTGGGAAGACTATGTGAGAAGTGGGTGTGTGCGTTAAGGTGAGACTACTGGGTAACTGAGTGTGACAGTGAGTGTATATGGCAGAGGAGAGGGGAGAGAGAGACCCGGATCCTGACATTAGCATACAATTTAGACGAGACCGGAGTTTGAGTCTCTTCAAGATGTTTGCAACCTAAAGTGGAGGAGGAGGAAGAGAGAGTGGCTAAAGAGGACAACCAAAGAAAGAAGTGGGCAAATAAAATGAAGGGAGTTTTTGAAAATGTTGTAGTTTGAAGATAAGCAGGGCCGAGTTGTGTGTTTGTGTGCGTGTAGTTTTGATAAGAGGCCAAAAGTGTGTGGTATAGTGAGATAGTCTGAGATGTGTTGGCAAATAATTGTTTGCTTTGAATTTATGAAGTAATGAGAGCATTTTGAAACATACATTTCAGAAGTCATGGGCGTGGGTACACACGTGTGAGAGTATAAGTGTGTCTTTGAAAACGTGTTTTTGTCAAAGATGAGTAAGATGAGTTAATCACTTCCTACCTTGGGAGCAGTCTAGCCTTAGAGAGAGACGGAAAGAAAAGAGAATTACACCAAACAAACCGAGGCTGCCCAGCAGTTGTAGAACGCACTAAAATGAAAAGTTGACTGCCCATAAATAAACAGTAACTTGGTATGAAAATAGCATTCTGAGATGACTTGAAAGATCAGTGGTGCAGCAGTCATTAATAAACCAGCGCCCAAATCTGTTTGTAGCAACCCTTGCACTGATTTGAGGATAAATCATTTATAAAAGTCTCCAGGGGTGCAGTAAGAGTCTTTTTTTACCAACTTTTACCAAGTTTATTTTGATTATTTGACAGAATGCGTCCTTATTCTGTGTATGAGTGTTTCATGTAGGCTACTGTTCCCTGGCGAGGAGTAAACTGCAAATGTGCAGAACTGTTTACATCAGGATTTCTAGAGAAAACAAGGACCAGGAACAGGGTCACTTTGTAAATAAACCTATTCTTAATCGGACCACAAGGAGCCAATTCTCTGTCTCACTTAGACAAACATATTCTCTCTCTCTCTCTCTCTCTCTCTCTCTCTCTCTCTATCGCACACACAGGCACATGTATCATTATCATATGGCATACATCACACTTACATCACACAAATCACAACAACAGCTACGCACACGGAAGACAGATGGGGTTGAGGGTCAGAGAGAGGCTGCGTTTGTCACATGTGTGACAGATTTACATGTTCCAGGGATGTGTATTTCCATATGTGGGATGGGAGTGAGTGAGACGTTTGTGTGTGAGGTCACTGATTGCACAACCTGGTCCTTTGCAGGATCGTTGCACACAAAATGCTCACGATGTTGCTGTAAAATAAAATTATATATAAAAATATTTAAAGGTTGTCCGAATGTGTTACTGATAAAGTTATTCAACTGTTGTGTGTATGTGTGACCACCTGATTTTAATAAAACAAACTTTACTCATCAAATATGCTTTTTGTCTATAGAGGCAGCCAAGATAAATCCGTCCTCCACTGACGCACTGCATAAACAGTGGAACAACTTCAGTTGACATCAAACCCACCTCAGGCCTCTGAAGCTGCTTCTGTGTTCAGCCTGGTTTCCCTCTGATGTCCACCTGTATCAGACAGTACGGGACACAGAGAGAGATGTGGGTCTCACTATAGAGGCTAATAACTGCATCTTAGGAGGCTCACAGTGTCCTTGGTCATTTACAAGAAAAGCGAGAGTGGGATAAAGGGCAATTCTGTAATCCGCAGAGCTACAGGCAAACAAAATAAAGAATGCAAAGGTCAGAGGCACATTATTCCAGGGAGGACTAATGGATCATGTGTGAGTGAATGGCTCGCTACTGCAAACCGTAAAATGTGTGTGAAATGAGTGAGAGACAAAACTGATTGAAGGACGGTAAAAAAATGACAATTCACAGTGGTGGACGAGGGCCAGAGAGGAGCTCAACACTCAACATGGGTAACCTTTTACAATTTTTTGCCATAATTGCTGTCTGGCATAGGTGTCGCTTGAGACACACACACACACACACACACACACACACCCTCTCTTTGTTGGGGCAGTAATCGCTTTTCAGCTCGCAGTCCTGTGACCTTCAACTAACCATCCAGGGATGGTAAGAGCAACAGGCAAAATGGTTGCCTAGCAACCTCTTTTTTTCCTTTAATTTACAGTAGGGGCTGTAAGAAGTGTTGGAGAAAGTGAAAGAGAAAAAGAGGACGAGTAGACACTGAACAAGTATTGCACATTGGATATGATACAGAATGACTCAAATGAAAGTTTGATGGTCCTAAAGAGTTTGTTTTTCACTTGTCTCCTGTTTTATTTTGAAAGTTCACGCTCCACATGTGTCCTGTCTTCTTTTACCTTTGTCTTTTTTCCCCACCTGATTCCTATTCTGTGTGTTGTGTAAATTGATTGGGCTTTTGGTGTTTTTGGTATAATGTGCTCTGGACGGTCCTTGCCTAGTGATTGTTGCATTACTCTTCTCCAACCCCCGTTTAAAAGTAATGAAACTGCTCTGAGTGATTGAGTCCTTCACTGGAATCATATATGAAATGTTGATGTGATGTATATATTGAGCCTGTTATAAATCCAACATCATAAAATCAATGAAGAGCTGGAACAAGTTGTGAAAGAATCTAAATCATACTGTCAGATGGTGTGTAAAATAATGATCTTTCAAATCTTAAAGCTTCTTACTGCAATAAGATATGGGTGTAAAGTCAATTAATAGATGGGGAGAGATAATCAGTAGGCTTTGACAGCTATTTGAATATATTTTCATGTGTTCCTCACTGATTATAACCGTTCTTGCCATTTCATTTTGTCCTCATTTTGCTTGGGGGAGGTGGAGGGGGGCTTAAAGACCCCTGTGGGTAATTCCTAAACCTCATTTCTAGACCTCGAGTCACATGAATAGACAGGAGACTGCACACATCAATGTGCAGAACACACTTGTCACTCAATATTCATTAACAGCGCTCATTTGAGAAACATGAGAGTTTGACAAAGTCCAACTGCTCAGCGGCCCTGTGCTCTGTACGGCGCTCTCAGGGTTTGTAAAACGGGTTGAGTAAGCAGACTGAAGGAGTGGTGGATAAATAGATGAAGGCAGGAGGTACAGGGCAGACTAGAAGTGATCTACCTTTATACCTCTGTGTGTCAAAAGATCCAGCTTTCTATTAGTCCCCACTGCTGTGCCGGTAAATGGGAGTGAGGGCAAAGGCCGTGAGGCCGGGCTCAGTCCAGACTATATCTCTCTCTCTCTCCATCTGCGCCTCTCCCTCTCGTTACCTCCATCTCCCTCCTCCTCCTTGCTCTCATTACTTTCTGTCATCTTTTGTCTCCCTCTGCTTCTGTCTGCCCCCCCCCATCTCTGCCTCATCTCCACCATCTCTCGGTCGTCTCGTCCTCCTTCCATCCGTCTCAAGACGAGCTCCACCTCTCCTCGCCCAACCGGTTTTCCCAATCCTGAGCCGAGGTCCTCAGGCGGTAAACCTATGAGAGAGCATGTCTGCATTAGCTTTTATCACATGCTTGTGCTTTGCTTTCAGAGGTACCCAATTATCTTAATGCTAAATTGAATTTGGTTCCAGCTCTGTGATTGTTGTTGACTTTCATAATCCATTTTTATGAAAAGGGATTTGTTCCAATCATCGCTGAACTAATACAGATTGGTTTGCCAGTAATTACGCTTGTGGAGTTGTGTTCATTTTTTTGTACGAGGACAGTTGGCTATTGACTATGCTCGGGCTTCACACAAGTGTGTGGACGTTTGAATATGCCTGCACGAGTGTTTGTCAGTATCCCTTAACGTCCAGAATACATCCTTGACTCGCCCTGGTTGAGAAACTTCTTTTAGTGAAACATTCAAAACATGCAGACACGTAACAAACAAACAACAAACTTGGTCCTCTGCAAACATTTACTTTGTCCACTTAATTCCAAACATTTAAATCATCCTGTCATATAAACAATTCTGTCTTCAGTAACCAATTGTTCCTAAAAGAGGCCTTAAGGGCCGCCGGATCAGCGTTGTCGCAAAACAGAAAACTCTTTCCTTCCCTAAACCTCTTTTGATCACGTATCTGAATAATGGTCAATGTATTAAAAAAGTAGAAATAAATGGATTTTGAGCTTGCGCAGGTGGCTGATCTTTGTTTTTGTGTGTTCTCTTTGCAGGATGGTTACTCCCAGTACCACTTTGTGGGCTCTGCCTCAACGATAGAGAGAGACAGACAGAGGCCCTACTCCTCCTCAAGAACTCCCTCTGTCTCCCCTGTTAGGACATCCCCGAATAACCGCTCCGGTGAGGACCTTGCGAAACGTTTAATGCAGCGATTGTGCGTTTGTTTGTGTCTGTGCCTGATTTCCTACCTTGGTCCTTTTAACATCTAGTTTCAGTTCAAAGTTTCTCAACTAAGGATTGTTTTTGCATAATACAATTTCCATTGTAACAATTTTTTGATTTTAGATCATTTAGATTTAGGCTGGTGTAGCCTCATATGACCACTGGCTAAGCAACATCATGAAGTCTCGCGCAGGTGCAAAAGTTATAGCTCAAACAGAAAAGTTATCAGAGTATTTTTTTTTTTAGGGTTCAAAGGTTGTTTCATGGCTCAGAGAGTTTGTGATATTTTTGTTTCTTTTTGATTTATGTTAAATAAATTGTTACCACTCTGTCTGCAGGGGCTAGATAAAACAGATTTGCTGATTTAAAATGTTTCAACTGCTATTTAAATTTATTTGGTATTCATTTGTAAAAGAAATATAAATATATAATCCACAAATTGTTGTTTAATCGTTTAATAGTGGCTATTAATTGATTGCGTCGACCTCCTGCAGAGTCATGCTGCCTGTTCCCCCTGCTTCCTGTCTTTATGCTAGACTTAACAAATCACGATTAAGCTTTATATTTAACCGAGTCGTATTGTTTGTACCTTTATTAATAATTTTAGTCCAGTGTGTGACGATACAACTAACCCATATTTTTACATGTGTGTGTGTGTGTGTGATATGATTACAACCAGAAGGTGCATGTCACACATGGATTATAATGAACTATGATACTACAATTAGCATCAACATTTACCAGTGCATCAGTCGTCACATCAGGGCTTAGTGACTGTTAGCGCTAGTGCTCACCCATCACAGGGGTCCATGCTGTAAAGTATCATTAGCCTCTAAAGTGAGCCCATTGCCCTTCATGCTTAGCAAAGGGTGCATTAGCATTAGCTGTTAGCATCCGTAGTTTAAGAGCCTTTAGCTGTGCTTTCTCCAAACTGGGCTTAGCAAGCTGATGAGGCAGAAAAGTACTTTTCCTTCCTCTCGGCTTAGATAGGTCTTCAAGGACCCAGCTGAAAGAGAGAGCGGTAGAACGAGGGATGGAGGGAGGGGCAGAAAAAGTCTTAGTGTGTGTGTGTGAGTGAGCGAGAAAGAGAGAGGGAGGATTGAGATAAACAGAGAGGGAGAAAAAGGGAAAAGGCAAGGAGGCAAGAAGAATTAGGGATTGAGGGATGGGTAATGCAGTGAGGAGGAAGTGAAGGATGAGGATTTCACTTTGGCCAGTGACATTGAAAATAAGCAGTTTTGAGATCATAGTGCGGAGAGAAATTTGTGGATGTCTGTAGTATATGGAGGGGAGGAGGGTCGGAATGGGAACGGCTGGAAATGACTCCCATTTTCTCTCCTGCTCCTCCCTTTGCCTTTCCAGTCTTACGCCCCTTCCCGTTCATCCGTTTCATTCTTCTCCTCCTCCCTCCTGCAGTAATCCGACTTTCTTCTCACCTCTCCCACTGATCTCTCACTTTTTACAGGCTGCCTCAATGTGCACACACAGGCACACACTCTCTCTCAGACACACATACCCACATGCATCTGTATCTCCTCTTTGCATACGCTCCAGACTTTTAATTTGACCCCTTAGAGATGGATCAAAGCAGATGGAGTAATGATGGCGTGGACGAGGAATGTGAGAGTTAGTGTTGGGAGAGAAAATGGGGAAAGAGAGAATGGAGTAGAGGAGGATGCAGGCTTCAAGGATTACACAGGGAGGGTACTGATGGTACTGATGTGTCTTGGACTGATGGAATCAGCCTCTTATATCCAGCAGTTAAGAGCCAGGTCCCCACGGTAGCCGTAACCAGTAGTGACGGCACAGTCTCTGAGGCCGCCTGTGACGGGGCTGAGCATCCACCTTAATGGAATTCACTGCGGAGGTGACAAATTCTGAAAAATGTAAATTAAAATGTGTCAAAACGTTATAATAGCCTGTAGCTCCTGTCTCCCCCTGTTATCTTGCCCTACTAAATGTTTGTAATTGAATTCACCGCAATCCAGGTCGCATTTCTTTACAGACATTTCTATGGCATTGCCGACAAACGTAATTGCACGATTTGTCGGGAAGACACAAAAAAGCTGTTGAACCAATAAGCGGTCAGATTGCGACCCTGCTGTCAATGTTAGGAGTTGGATTAAAGAAGCTAGTCCTTTAGTATTTGAATAGACGGAGTGAGATTCAAACATACGACAAAATCTCCTGAAAAGCCTTTTTCTACTCTCTGCTAATCAACAGGTTTTTGCCCAGCTTAGACTCTCGGTACAGGAGAAAAGAGGCTTTTTTTAAACAACAACATTTTCAAAATCCTTCTGCTTGCACAGCTGAGAGTGGTGCGCTCCATCCAACATGTGTGTATGTGGGTATTCAGACACATATATTGAGCAGCGAGAGACATACCATAGCTACAGTTCATTCTCAGGGTTAGGTCCAAGGGGTCTGTGGAGGAACCTGTATATTTGGGTCGGTTTGGACCAGTTATAATAATAAGAGCCAAGACTAAAATCATAAGTGCACCTTTCAGCCAGCACCACTCCCAGTCATGTGAGCTTTAGGGGATGCTCGTTTTGCCTTTGTCATCCAGTATACCTCCACAGAGACAAAACAAAGACGACCATGTGAGGTCAATTCAGTATGGAGTTAATGAAAACAACTGACACATGGATAAAGAAACCTAACAACGTGACCAAGACAAATGTTTTTAGTGTATTTTATAACTGATTTAAGACAACGGTCAAAACCGACCCAAAGAGGAAGGTTAAGAGCAAGAGCAAGATGCACAGGTAGGCAGGATTCTGGCAATTTGATTTGTCAAGATAACAGGGACAGAGTAAGCACTTTAAATATGCTGTTGGTGATTACATTGGGACGTGCTGCTTGTGTGTGTGGGAGTGTATGTGTGGGCGGGGGGGGGGGGGGGGGGGGCTTTTTATACTATGGGTTCACACAGGCATCCATTTGGTGATGCATTCATGGGTGTAAAGTAGATCTGGGCTCAAGGCATCAGTCATAACTGTCAGCTGAGATTGAGATTGCATCAAAACCAGTCAGAAAACAAGCAGAAAACAAAGGGGAATATTTATTAATAAACCAAGCATAAGCATCAATAAATCCACAATCACCATGTTTTTTGTTTGGGAAAGCAATTGATTCTACACATAGAGTTAAATCCCTATTCAAAAGAGCCCATTGGGGACATGATGGGGGGTGTTGATGGCATATTGAACTTATTTGATAGAGCATTCAAGGGGGTCTCACAAAAAAGGATTGGAACCACTGATGTAAACTGTAATTGCGTAAAGTCTTTACAGCATTATAATGGCCCGCCTCCATGCAAGAGTTGGGGCTACGTTTCCCAGTGAAAACATAGTTTGGGTCGACCTTTGCTAGAAACTCAGGCCTGTTGGTGTGATGAGAAGATGTCCAAATGAAGAAATACATTGTCTGATTTGAGAATATTTTTACCAGATCTAAATAATTTGATAGTCAAATAATGTATTCCCAAAACTGTTGTGTGTGTGTAAATTCCCAGGAGTCCTATAATATGCTGGAGGTGACCCTTTATGCTGACAAGCTAAATGATGAATAATGACTGTGCACCTTGAAAGGCGGAGAGACACACACACACACACACTAATATAAGCATGCAGTGTGACGCTACATGCTGTTCAGGGTCTATGCTCATTATTTTGTGTGTGTGTGTGTGTGTGTGTGTGTGTGTGTGTGTGTGTGTGTGTGTGTGTGTGTGTGTGTGTGTGTGTGTGTGTGTGTGTGCGTGTGTGTGTGTGTGTGTGTGTGTGTGTGTGTTTGTGTGTGTGTGTGTGTGCGTGTGTGTGTGTGTGTGTGTGTGTGTGTAGCAAGCGCTCCAGCCTCCCCCAGAGAGATGATGAGTCTGAAGGAACGCAAGATGGACTATGATTCCACAGCAACCAACGCTGGTTTCCATAGCAACAAAGGAGAGCACACATCCCGGAAAGACGGCATGGCAGGTGCGTATGTGTGGTGGAGAGACACAGCAGAATTAAATTATTTTATTCTTTCTGCCTTTATCTATCTTTCATCCATTTTTATTCATCATTTCCCCTCTCGCTTTTTTCTGACACCACACTGGTCTTTCTTCTCTTTCTCAGACGCTTAGATTTGTTTATCGTTGCCGTCTTTTTTCACAGTATCTTTTTGCACTGCTCTCTTAATATCCTTCCACTCATGATTTGTTTTTTCATCCTCTCTCCATTCTGTCTCTTTTCTCTTCTTTCATGCTGTTCTTTTGTCTCTCTCACAGTGTTCTCTTGAGGGCACTAGGGACGTAGTAATTGCCAGACTTTTAGACAAACTGCAGGGAGATTTTGGATCTAATTAACTGATTTTATTACTAAGCCAATTGTGCAGTTTCCCACGATTTTGTTTGTCTATGAATCATTAGCAGCAGTAGGGGATCTAGTTATCTTTCACATAAGGTGTAATCTTTTGCTTCTCTTTCTATAACCCTTTTTATCCAGTTCAAGTTTCCTGTGGAACATCGACATTGTTCCGAAACTCTTACCTGACCGCCTGTGATGACATCAAGCAAAACCAGGTGAGTAATTGGAGATCAATACATGTACTACGCACACAGCTATGGTTTTTAGCCTCAGGGGTCAGGCGTCTCATAAATTGGCAAACGCTGTCAAAACAAGGTGGTTATTAAGTGAGATAACCGCAGGACGGCTGCGTCGCAAACACACAAATGCACGCAGAAGGTGTCTGGCTGTGATAAGAGGCCCAATGGCAGTGTTCACTACAGAGACACGCCCTCAGCTCAGTCTGCATCAAACCACTGCAGCCTAGCACCACACCCGAGGGCCAATCAGAAGCATTAGCTCGGCTGATTGCGCTAATTATTTGCCTCTGTTTGTGGATTCTGCTGGTGAATAGGGAGCAGAAAGCAGATACCCTTTGACGACAGTGATAAGAATATGTTGAGTCATTCTATATTGATATATGTATTTTATACATTGTTGAATACCTTTCCCTAAATGGGAAAGAAAACCCACTTGGCAGTTTATGAATACTACTGAATAACCACGATTGGTGCCTCAAAAAAGTGTTTTTGGAAAAAGTATGACTTCACCCTTCAAAGTGTATGCAGACGTGCGCATACACACATACATTAACACACAACTAGCTTGTGAGTGTTAGCGTTTAAGAGGAATTTCCTCTTTCAGTACCTGCATGTAATAGAGAATTCACAGCATGAGTCTCCTATGTGAGCCCATTTACCCGCACCACCAACCGCCTCCCCCATGAGCTCTCTACCTCTCCTCTCCATCTCTCCACCTTTATCTCCCTTCCTGATGAGTAGTCATTCTTGCTTGCTAAATCTCACCACCACCTACCAATTTTACCCCACTTCCACCTGCTCCCCCCCCCCCCCCTCCCCCACCAGGCTCCAACCCAGCCCGGCGCCTTGCCCCCCCAGCCCCAGCAGGACAGCCCGTCAGCAGCCGTGCTAAAGGACTACGACCCCTACCCTCCCCCTCCTTCCTTCCCCCAGCCTCAGCCGCCGCAACCGCCACCTCACAGCCAGAGTCGCAGCTTCAGCGAGGTCTACTACGAGGACCAGGGACCTCCACCTCCTCCGTCCCACCCACAGCCTCAGGTCCAGGCGCAGTCCCAGCCCCAGGCCCAGCCCCAGCAGCCTCCAAGCTCCACAGGACCCCCCCGAGACCCGCGGGAGGACCTGCGCATGCATCTGGGCCTCAAATCCACCGGCAACTACGTAGACTTCTACTCAGCCTCTCGGCCGTATAGTGAACTGAACTATGAGACCAGCCACTACCCGGCCTCGCCTGACTCCTGGGTCTAGTTGGGCTAGAATTGTGGGAGGGGGGGGGGGGGCAGAGAGAATCTGTGTGTGCGAGTGTGAAAGGGATTTTTTTTGCAAGCGATCAACAGCAGATTAACACAGGATGACAGTAAATGGCCTGTTGCAACGGGATCTGGTCGCCAGTGGCAAGACATGTGTGCTATTTAAATAAGGGGGGAAGACAGAGCTAGATTGGGTTAAGAAGCAACGTCAGGTCAAGTGACAAAGAGATACTGTGCATGTGCATGCAGACATTTTCCGGACTTTTTTTATTTCTCTTTTATTTCGGCTCCATTGCAAAACCATCGAGTGGATAAAGGGGGACTAGATATGAAGAAGTTGGTTTAAAAGGTGAGTGAGAAGTGGGCAGGAGAATACAGAGAGAATAAGACCAAGAGGAGCGAGCACTCAAGAGACCAAGAGGAGAGGAGGGAGATGGGATCAAGAAATACCGGGGAGGGGATGAGGGTGAGCTTGTACTCTGTAGGAGCACGAAGTGGCCCGACCTTTTGTTAAAGGCAGAGAAGACGAGGAGAGGGACAAAGATGGCGTGAGGTTCTTTTTAATAGGTCAGGAGGAATAAAAGCACAGAGAAAATGAAATCACACCAGGCACAAAGCAAGAAGTGGATGTGTGACAAACGTAGCACTGCTTTAACCCAATCACCACCCCCCTCCTTTTTTGTTGCAATGGCCTTGCCGCCTACGGAGGCTTCTGAATTTATTTCAAAGAATGTCATCGTCAACGGACATCTTTTTTTGCGATCATTCTTTCACAGCTTTTTTTTTGTTTTTACTTGTACTTTTCTAAATTTTCACAAAAGCATTTTTATTTTGTGTACAGTTTCAAAGTGATAAAGTGTGTATATTACACATGTGAAGTGTGTGTGAAGTGAGGCCACTTGTGAAAATGTGATGATTTTTTTTCCCCCTGTGATTGACAACTGACTGAAACAACAAAAGCAACAAAAATATGTGCAAGAGACAGACATCGTCAGGATGGATGTCAGTGGACACCTTTTGTTTTGACCTTTTCCAAGAGGAAACATTACAGTGTTTGTGTTTTTCTCCCTCTATCAAATAAATGTCATTGTGGACAAGTTCAAGCGGCAGCAGCAGCATCCGATTGGCAGAGCTGTATCGCTCCCGAGCCCCTGTCAAGAAAAGTGCTTTTTCACTGCCTAAAGAAAACATGTGTATGTTTAAAGCACACTCCGTCGTCGGCAAAGGGTTGTCTTTTCCTTTTTTGGGGAGCTGATACGTTTGACCCTGCCGACTATCCCGTGGTTTCTCATCATCACCTGTGCATAGAAAACTGGTCCCGTCCGAGTGTACAGTAGCGATAGAGGAAGAGAGAGACATGACATTGTGCCAAACTTTGACACCCCTCGTGGACCAGTCCGGAAGGACGTTCTGTCGAAGTTTCTCTGGACGATGGGGTGCGTGACCTTACTCTTCTTTTCTTGTGTTTTTTGATCAGGTAAAGCAGTACTTATTGCCGGGGATGAGGGGAAACATCTCTCTCCCGTAGATGTACAGACCTGCCTCTCTGTGTTGGCTGAGCGTGTGGTGGGACACGTGTGTGCGTGCGTTTGTGTACGTGTGCATGTATGTGACCGAATGGGTGGCCCGTGTGAGTACACGTAAATTGAGCGAGCGTATCTATGCATGCATGTGTGTAGTAGTGTGTGCGTGTGCCTCCTGTTGCGTGCGTGTGCGTTCCTGTGTAAATCAATGTCCAAACAAGGCATTCCTACCGACAGTTTGTCCAATTTTACAACATGAAAAGGTAAAAATCACTAGAATGAATTGTTGAAATAGAATGAGAAATATATGAATATATGAATATAAATATAAATATATATATATAATTTTTATGTGCAGATGTCAATGTCACTAAATGCAACAAATGTTCGCAGACAAAAAATGATTATGTGGTGTACAACAGGACTCTTGTTCACTTGACCTAGACATGGAAGCTGCTGATCGGGCCCCCACCCCCTTCCTCCCTAATCAAGACAAAAGAGAAATCCCACCTGAAGATGCTCAGGCTTTGGTGCGAGTTGTGTGTTTATTGTGTGTCCATGCTTCTTAGATGACCCTGCTGAGAGAGGACCGTACCGTACTTGAACACGAGGAAAAATAAAAGACTCTTTGCAATCAAACCCCATGGTCTCCACTGATGTTTTAGTTAGGAATGTCCAGTTCTTTCTAGTATTAGCAGCTGATGTTTTCTTCACGTGTACGTTGTATAGAGCGTTTTTCTATCGCAGGGTGTTTGGTGTGTAGTGCGGGTTAATCTGACACACTTTGATGTATTTTAGATGAATTCACAATTAAGCTTGTGCTTTCATTCTCTCATTTAGAAAAAGGACTTGAAGTGACTTTCAAGAACATTTCCCTGTCTTTAGGTTTCTCAGCCGGACTTTAAAAAAGCGGCTTAAAATATGATCAAATCTAATAAAACACCACCAGACTTTGAAGGGGCATGATTTTACACTCACTCATTTTATTATAGGCCTGAGCTGAAGGACATTATATTTCAAAGCCAAAATATATGCCTGTGAACTTACAATATTAGTGTTGCACATATATTGTATGCTCATATATGAAGCATAATGCCGAAACACTGTCAAATCTGATTTAATATAGACAATTTAACACTGTTGTCTCCCCTACCTGACAGGCAACGCTGTTAACATCTTGCTGGGGACCTGACTGACAGGCCTAAGGGAATGTGTAATCCTGTTCCTATTCACACTTCCACTGATAATGAGTCTTTTCTGATGTCGGACTGTTATCATACTTACCTTTACACAGTGCAGCAGTCATAAGCATGTACAAAAATGACAGGACGCTGTGATGTTGCCTCATTGATGTTTGGTTAGAGTGGTGTTAATAGTATAATTCAAAGATGTGAAGCCAATAAAAGGGCTCCAAAATTCACCAGCCTCTATTCTCACGTTAATAACACAGTGCACTGACATCAAAGATGCCGTAATGGGAATTCCCATTTTCGTATTTTTTTTTCTCTTTTCACGTCGCCCCCTCTGACTTTCATCCCATTCATCCAGATATTCATCCCCAGATTGAACTGAACTCAAAGCATGTTAAATGAATGAGGCTGAGCATTTGTTACAATCCATTGGCATTCATTTCTCCCACTTCTCTCCCCCTCCCCTCTTCTTCTTTGATGCCGTCTCGCTTTAGGCCTATGAAATGCTCCGTTCGGTAATAACGCCATCGTGTTGATTATTAGACTTCACAATAGAGGCTTGCCTCCTCTGTGTGAGCATAGTCCCATAGCGGAAGGATGGTGTAACTTAATGTGGCATGAACATATAAATCCTCAATTTTCTTACGCACAACCTCTCTAGAAAGTGCCTTGTTCCACCCTGCGTGTGCCTGCGGCCTTCACTGTTTCACTCCCTCTCTCATAGCTCGCTCGCCCTCTAATTCTCATAGCCTCCCTGCCCATTCAGCCATCACACGCCTCAGGAGTGTGTGTTTGTGTGTGTGTGTACATATACAAGTGCACGCAGGTGCATGTCCGCATTAAGGGAGGGTCACAGTGAGATGTGGAGGAAAAGAAGACAGGGATCTAGTTGGGAGCAGGTGGAGGGGTCTGGAATTTATTCTCTGAGGATTTGAGCGTGAAATCAATTTGTGTTTAAGAAGAAGTGCGGCTCGATAGAGCCACTGCGTGCCACAGATAGACCGCAACAAATGATTGCTCTCATCTGAAAGGGAATAGCGGAGCCGGAAGGAGGACGAAGGTGAAAGGAGGAAAAGTAGGATGAATGAGGGGAGGGAAGATGGAGAGGTAAGAAAAGATGAGAACCCCTCAGATATAATATAGTTAAACAATGTGAGGATCAACAGCAGAAGAAGGAGGCCATGAACACTAAAAGTTTGAAAACAACAAGGTTTATGGTACACTATGTTAGGGATTTAAGTAGAAGTGCACACCTAGTGGTGGGAAGTATATTAAATGTAGTAATGTTGTAGTACATGTAACATGTAGAATTGTAGTTTGTGTGATGTTAGATAGTAGATATTACATTTGTATGTTAGACGAAGTGAATGCATTAGAATCAATGACAATTTATAGTCACGTAAATCATATAAATACTGTACACATCCTGTGACAAGGCCGAACCAGGAGGAGACATTTTGCACCGTAAAGACCCCCCCTGCAGCCGCTTTGATAAGTCACCTTTGACTTGGTCAGAGAATTCTCTATTTAGCGAAATATTTCACTGTTCACATTGTATTTCACTTTGTAAATTGTATTCCTTATCACTTATCAGTTATTAAATATTTTTTAATTTTTAAAATTCGAGCACGGTGACTCTCCCTCGAGGAGCTTTCCGAACCTTAACTACTAAGAAATAATAATGAAGAGAAGCGTGTCAAGCGGTTCTGCCACTTCTGCCAGCTGGAGTTTGGACCATGTTCAGAGACAACCTACAGTTCAAATCATGTGGTTCTGTAGCTGCTTTGTCAAGGCACAAGAAACAGGTTTTCTCACTGCAGAAGGGTTTATTTAGCCAAACAATTCTCACTGAAGAACACAAAACAATTAATGGACAACTAGAGCCCCAGTTTAAAGACACCATAACTGTTGTAGTTGATGGTCTAGCACTGCAAAGATTCCCCTTCAATTGTCTCCCCATCCAACATTTGAGTGACACATATATAGTGGCTGCCTAAACCAACAAGATACAGGGAGGGCGGCAACCCAAAGACCAGGTAACACACTGCTAAATGCTCCATAGATGCATCAGCTGACGGCTAACTTTCAGGCTGCACACTGTGGATCTTTAGCAAAGAATGAGTGTGGAGCTGCACTGGGAGGTAAGGAAAGGGATGGGTTGTGATTTATGGAATGCAAAATTACAGACAGTGTCAGATGATTGGAGAGATAATGTACAAGAGTGGAGAAGGCGTAAAAGCAGGCTTTCTTGGGAAACCATGACTCCAGTGCGAGAGCAGTAGCGGTCTGCATGCACCTCTCATTTCTTATTTGCCCCGCTGTCATACATTCTGCAGCATTTACTAGCTTAGCCACAAAAGAAAAGAAAAAATGTCAGGGACCCTCCTTACAGAAAGACGTTTACCGCTTTTTGATATGGTTGTTGTCATGGTTCATTTACACCTTGCCGGAAATGGCAGGATGCTTCAATTTGAGCCTTAAGAATCCTTTTAAGAAGCATAATGCAGGAATAACTCCAAAACCATACAGAGATCAGTGAGCACTTTGCACTCACGTCTCTGTGATGGCTACCCTGTCTTAAGGGAGCTGGAATATTTTTGCCCTCCGAATAAATATCGGACATTTCAAATTTTCATGTTCAGAGTCGGCACTCAGTTCTTACTGAACCTGACCCCCCACCCCCCCCCCCCCCCCGCCTTCTTGTGGAGGTGAATTGGAGCAAAGGATGTAAACCATGGCAATCAATAAAGGATTGCATCATTGCTAATCAATCTGCTTGTTGCACAGCTTCCTCTCTCTTTCCTGTCACTCTCCACCATGTTTCAGTTTGACGGCGATTGACATGGACACATGCATGCAAGCGTCCACGCAAATATGGATGGTTCTATGTCGCATGCACACACGTGCACACACCAAGACGCACACACCAAGACACCCACACATAAATACACACAACATAAGGCGCCCTGTCAGGTATTGAATAGTCAGTGCAGCAGAGAAGAAGCCCTGGTTATTCATGTGTGATAGTGTTGCTGCACAGGACCCAGCTGGCTCCCACAGAGCCTCACACGTGTGTGGGTGTGGGTGTGCGCGTGTATGTGTGTGACACAGAGGGAGAGAGTGTATGTATGTGTCAGTGGCATGATCGCACGTGTGTGTGGGAACAAATGTGTGCGTGTGTGTGTGTGTGTGTGTGTGTGTGTGTGTGTGTGTGTGTGTGTGTGTGTGTGTGTGTGTGTGTGTGTGCGTGCATACCTGTCAGTTTGAGCAAATTCACTCACCTGTGACGTCCTCATTCTGTCTCCCTGTAAGCCGTCAATGAGAGAGCTCCTCTCAAAGGCCCAGGCAACACATGGAGTGAGACGCACACACACACACACATGCACATTCATATCAGCCATGGGCAGGTGTTGAGATCACTGACTTCTGAAGAGGATTTCACCTTTGGCAGTTTGAATGTCTGCCATGTATTTCCACCCTGTGCAATGAATGCTCTCCCCTTCTCTCATTCTTGCATGTGTCTGTATATCAGAGAGTGCAAAAAGCGAGGAACAGGAAAAAAGCATGGAGGGAGAGTGACACAAAAAAAAAGTGTTAGAGGGAGGAAAAATATGAGCTGGATGTATCTTTTGGTTTGACGTTGTGAAGTTTCTATCTGTGACACTCCAGTTCTTCTGGGACATCATAGGCCAAGCCGACAGTGACGTCCCGCAGGGCACAAACTCCCACTTTTACAACTGGAAACGCTTCTCTGATGGAGTTAACCGGTATTCTTCCATCTAGTGGCCTCATATGTACCAACACTCACCTGCATGGATTTATGGATGAGTGCATTTTTTAAAGCAGAATCAAACAAGCCAACTCTAACCTATTATTTTAATACCCTTAGTGTTATTGCAGTTTGAATTTAATACAAATTTGAGTTACAGAGGTAACGATGTGAGCATTTATCAGACAGAAAATAGTATCAAGATGCATAATGCAACATGATCCATAAAGAGACTAAAATTAATGAATAACTTGGCCTCTGAGGCTTAGGATGCCACAGCATTTGGGACAGTTATCCCTCTGTGCCAGGGATACTCCCATTAGAAACGGCAACTCAACTTGTCTTGTAAGAGTTAACAAAGCCCAAACATTTTAATGGACATCTTGATTCATCCTTTTTATCAGAAGACTGCTCCCTGACCTGCGAGTGAACTCCTGGCATTTGATTGGCTGTCAACACTCTCCTCAGGGAAACCAATGCCCTGGCAGCAGATTTTTGTACTTGCTGTGACCACCTCTCCACTGCTAAATCCCATTGCTCATCAGCACTGTGTGTGTGTATGTCTTGGAAGTTATTTAAATGCATCTGTGCTCCTGTGCTTTGTCGTGTATGCCAATAAATAATTCAAATATACTCAATTAGAAATGTTGTTTGTGCAGCTGAATGGCTCTGCGTGTGTCTGTGTTTGTGTGTTTCGGTGTCTGTGCATGTGGACTGAGAGTGCAGCAAACATCTCTTCTGCTGGTGGTCCGGGTAAGTATGCAGCTGCCACTTCAGTTCACAACTGGTCTTCACTTATCGCTGTGACTATAGCACACACTCACATGGGTCTACATGTACTGTAGATGTATGCACACTGATCAGATTCTTTATTCGCATAAAGCACATTGCAGTATAAACAACAATAAATTAAAGCTGATCTGCCACCACACACAGCTTACACACACAGGCCCTATTGTGGTGTATATTCACAGTAGATGCTCTTAATCATATAATAGTCAGAGGTGCATACCTCTAAACTATTATCCAGCGCTTCAGTTTTATTAGAACTGTTCTTGTTTACCTGTAACACCTTTACTGCAACAACACGTATATCAGTGTCACGTTAGTCACTTAACGAGCCATTGTGGACTCTTTAATACAAAAAATAAAATGAGGTGGTCTGAGAAGTCAACCATTGTCACACACACACACACACACACACACACACACACACACACACACTACAGTTTATTGCTCCAACTGTTGCTGTTTTGTCACGACACGAAAAATGGTCTGCTTCATTAGAAGAAGATTAGACTAGTGCTTTATATATGTTTCAGTGCGTAGGTGGATAGCCATTAGGCACTTGTTGTGTCTTACGTTTTCAATCTGCTCTTATTCCAATCATTTATCAGTTGGAGCACAACAGTATTTATTCCTACAATTAACATAAATTGAATGCATTATTTTACTTACTTTACTTGACTAGACATAACTAAATAAAAACATAATGCTATAGTAATTACATTTTTTTCGATGATGTCAATAATAATGCTAATATTAGTTGTATAATAGTTAAAATCATTTGATTTTTATTATTTTTCTATTTTTTATTATCATTTCCATTGATACACAAAACTGTACCAACTAACAGCGGATTTCAACCAGCAATTGGCTCCGACTGACGTCAGCACGCTCCTCACGTCCTTCCCCCTTCTGACGATCCCCCTACGTCATCACGTACCGTTCCTAAACAATGCCCATGAAAAAAATTTAGCCACGTTGACGTTTGAAGAGTGAAGTGTAGTCCGTGATTTGAGGGGGCAGAATATAGCAGGATTTGGGTGTTTCAGACGCTTTGGGTTTTCTTCTCGCCGCAGACTCCAGATCAGTACAAACATGTCATCGCCACCGAAGGAAAAGGTGGAAACCAAAGGAGGACATCTCCCTGCAGGTACAGCTGCTCCGAGTGCTGCTGATGTGTTGCTTTTTGGAAGGCTCCTTTTAACCCACGAGGGGCCTTTTTGCTTCTTCGGCCTGTCAAAACCAAAAAAAAGAAATCACAGCGTGACGATCCTCATTCGTGCAATCACTAAATTCTTCGACGCCAGCGAGTGACGACGTGTCGTAGCACGGCGCGCAGCACGCCGTGTTTCTCAAATTCACACGTTTCCCTACTTCCGGGTTGGCTCCGTGCAACATCGTCATCACACCTGGTGCAATCACCGTAGTAGTCGCTCGTTAAAGGTTTTGATTTATTTATAATGTAGTGGGGAATGCCGTTCGAATGGCGATGACACGGGGGGGGCGCAGTAGTCTCTGGATGTGGGCTAAGGTGTACGTGGACATGAGGCGCGTGGCAGGTCACGGGGCCCTCAGCCGCTGCAGGGACTGATAACGAAGATAACAAATGCCCCCTCGCACCCAACCAGGGAGAACAACGCCTGCACTTGCTGGCTTGATATCACATTAGCAGCACCACTGAGGTGAGGCCGCAGGGATCAAGGCAGCGACGGATCATGTGTCCTTCAGCTCCAGCTGTTTACATATTAGGCCCTTTGTCAAGGACACAGAAATAGCCCAGATGTTGTAAATCAGTAAACAATATAGACATCATGCATAGAGATTCATTAAAAGCTTTTCATCTTTAAATCTGTGAACTCATCTAATGTGTGTGTGTGTGTGTGTGTGTGTGTGTTGCAGTAAAAGCTGGCGGTATGAGGATAGTGCAGAAGCACCAGCAGACTGCTGCTCCAGAACCACCACAGAAAGACGACGAAGAGGATGAGGAGGAGTACGTCAGCAGGAGGTACCACACCCACACTGTCACAGAAAGAATACTGTAAAGGCCTACGATGCAGGGGCCCGAGGGCGGAGAAGGCCCCCGTGACTCTTTCGGGTTGGATGGGCAATCAAATGGCTACAATGAGTCACACAACGGCTACAGAGAGAGAGACGAAATGACCACAATGACAGACGAAGTGACCACAGGGATGCAAAATGGCAGCAGAGAGACACACAATGACCACAGGGATGCAAAATGACCACAAAGGGAGATAGAGACCAACTAAATGGCTGCATTGTTTACGGGCATTTTGTGTCTCTTTTGAGTCCAGATGTTGTGCCCTTTTGTTGGAGACAGAAGCCACTTGGTCCTTTCTATAAGGCTAAGCTGTGGGCAGTTTTGTAGCAGACTTGTTGGGTGCTGTTTGCAGCTTATTTGGTAAACAACATAATTACTGCATAATTACAGCATTAACTTGAACAGCACATTCGTCAGTCGCCATCGTTTGCTCCGAACCGCCCTTGTTTGCATGTTTTAAGTCACCACGGCTCTATTTCCCAGGGACCACAGTTATGTTTCCATTTTAGCGTGTTTTGGGTTTTTTTGTTGCTTGAATGCATGGTTTCTACCGAGGTCACTCCATTGTGCAAGCAAGTTTCTGCCTATTTCCAGTGTAACTGTGTCTGATTCTACACCCACATTGACCACTCAATGAATATTGGTACAGGTGAAGTGTTAGGTCTTTTCCTTTTGTTCCTCTTTCCTTTGTGTTGAGACGAGTGGCAAAAGTGAGAAAAGTAGAAATCCCAAAAGGCTTTGTTGAGAAGGGAAGGACACTCACAAAAAATGAGATAAACGCTCACGCTGTTGCAGACACTGGTCATGGTGTGTCCACCATTCCAGCCTGTTCAATGCTCAATGTTTATACTAGAATCCGAAACGATTCATTGCCAAGAAGTGTGTTGCATTCATGGAATTCGGTCAATATTTGACAGTCCAAAAACTAAAGCTATTTAGTTGACAATGTTGTGGAACAAAAAGACAAAGAGACAAAGACAATCCAACCAATCCAAGGTTTAAAGAGCAAAATTAGTAAATATTGAAGTTTAAAGAAGTTGCTTCCTGTTTTGCCACTGCCTTATTCCCTTTATATCTGACACTCCCCCCTCTTGTGTAAACTGCCCAGTAAGTATTTATTCCTTCAAATGTTTCCTTTTTTTAGCTTCGAGTCAAAGAGGAAGAATCATTCCTTGTATTAGAATAAATAAATTGGACGAAGAGGGAATTTAACCGCTGAGGAAAACAATTTCTGTCCTTTTTTTAGCTGTTTAACTCCTCTTGGCCTGGCGTGTGAACGCAGGTTTACCGTCCACCTGTGAAATGTTTCTTTTACTAAAAAAATGACCTGTCAGCCCGTCGTTAAAAGAGAGGCCGAGTAACCACACTCCATCAGTAAATGCAGTCAGTGAAACACTCTGTCTCTCCCTGTCACGCTGATGGACGTCTAGCAGGTGGCTGCTGGGTAAATTTCGCATTAGCTGCAGCCGGCGAAGCGTCGTAGTCAGGGGAACACCTGCCGTTACCATTAAAGCGGAGATGGACAGATGGGGCAAGGGGTGGAGAGATAGGTTGCCAGGATTAAGGCGATGGATAGAGGGGGGGGGGGGATTGATTATGGTATGGAGAGTGAGAGATGCCGTCGGTGTTGATATGGAGATAAGAAAGAAGAGAGGGCCTAGCAGCGGACACGTTTGTAGGAGTGAAGAACAGGCAGAAACCTGAGAGGCATAAGCCACAGTGAGCTGATGACGCAGCAGAAGCTCCCTGCCCACTGACCACTGAGGAGGAACACGTCCAGCTAAATCCACGCCTTTGTGTAAAAGAAAACCCGTCCGGTCACAGTGAGAGAACACGTGGTCAATGAACTGCTCCCACGTCCTCATGGAAGGGGATCAGAGGCCTTTTGGTTGGTTGCACTGTCGCCTCTCCTGCATGTTTTGGTGAGAGGTGGATATGTTCCAGAGGCTTCCAAAGAGAGGGAGAGCGGGCGGTGCCGTGCGCGCGCTTGACTAAATCTCTGCACATCCCTTCCGAATGTGGGAGCTGTTGTGAAATGTGCAGTAAGCTGACAGCTCATGCTGAAAGTTGAGAGGAAAGAAAGGGAAGTAGGAGGAGGAGCAGCGGAGACAGGCATCAGTCTCTATGGCAACCACCACCACCTCGCCCACGGGCAACAAACTTCCCGCTCTGCTGAAGCAAACAGAGATGGGGGGGGGGGGGTTAGGCGTGCCTTTAGAGGTAAAAGGCCAGGAAGAAAACACCATACCATTAATTAACATTTCCCAATTATTAGCTAGAATTCTTATCTGCATCCACCTCTCTTTTTCTCCTCCGCTGTTCTTCTCCTCCCCTCTGACTCCAACTCGCCTGGCACAAAGCGACTCCTCCCAAAAGATTCCTTGCAGACCTCTGCTGCCCCCCGCAGGCTGGCTCTGTCCCTCCATACCCCGTGGTGCCCTTCTCTAGATTTCTCATTCCATTTTGCCAGCCAGGGGAGCAGGGATGAGAACTAGGTGTCAGCAGCATATCATTTCTGTAGTGTCCTCTGACTAGCATTCAGGGGGAAAGCTGATACTTTCATTGTCGGATTATAAGAATCCTCCTGACAAAGCTTACGCTCCTCACGCCTGTCCGTCTGCGTAGCGAGGTCTCGTATGTCTGCCCTCGGTCTCTCTAGCGCCGATGCACCATCCCGGTAGCAACGTGCAAAAGTTTGTTGCATTGCGTGCATCAGAATGCAGTGCAGTTAGATGTCTCCCCTCTACCCTTGGAACTAGCTGTAAATAAATGCTAAAATCTTGCATCCTTTTCTTTCTTCCTCTGATACAATGCACATTATTCCCCCGGTTGTTCCTCAGATAACCTTAAGATTAAAATAAAAAACTATACCGCAAAGCTAAATTTTGACCGGCCAGGGGCGAGATGATGAATGCATTCATTTGACTGAGCAACACTCGCGGCGCTAATATGCCAGATTAATTGAGATGCTAATGTGGAACTTTTCAAGCCCACGTTATTATGACAAGTTGCCATCAGCCAGATTCAACATATCCACCATGCATTAATCTAATAGCGAGGTGTGTGTATACTCATTACGATAAATGGCACAAGGCCATTCCGTGCCAAGATGTTGATTGCAGAAGGGGAGGTGAGCCAGATGTGTTTAAAATCCATAACTGTTAATTGATAGTGATTAAAAAGTTCTGCACGGTTCATAAAATGAATCAGAAAGTAGCAGATGTTTCCGGAGTGCTCTGATTCTCTCTGCTGATGCGGCAATTTGTGGCCTCTGTGAGCAACTTTTCATCTTTCCATCATATTTATTTATTTATTTATATAATGAGGTAAGCCGTGAGTTGGGCACCCTTGCTGCTGCAGCTAATGTCTTTAAGTGGAGTTTTAAAGGTGGCTACAACAAATGTGCTCTTTTGCCGAAGGGAGGGTGTGTGACTACAACGCTCGTTTGTCACGTCAAGGTCGATCCTTTCCTGGGGTTCTGCAGTCGTGCTCCTCGTCTGTCTCTCTCTCTGCCTGCATCCATTCTGAGTGTCTGAGTGAGCTCTCTCCTCCATCTTTTTCTCTTCTTCTCTAACGGCCCGTGTTTATAGAGGCGTTTCGTTCCCCCCCCACCCTGCCCTCTTGCGTCCTTCACTCCCTGCCTCCCATGCATCTGCCCCAACCCCCCCCCACCCCTTCCTTCCTCACACTACTTTTTCATCTCCTTTTTTCCTTTATCATCATCGTGCTCTTTAACTCTTTTCCCGTCCGAGCCTCAGCTTTCTCTCCCTTCCTCTCTCCTGTCATGCTTTCCATCCAGGAGCTGTGAGCCCCAGTGTTTGGCCAGGATGAATGGGAGCTATTTAGTCGGCTGGCAGGTCCATCCGGTCTGTGTGTGTGTGTGTGTGTGTGTGTCTGTGTGTGTGCGTGTTTGTGTGTTTTGCCAGAGAGAGTAAGACTGGATATTATGTGTTTTGACAACTTTGGGTTTCTCCATTTTACTTCTGTTTTGGGGGTCTTGAAGAGGCCTGATTGGTAAACCCTTTGTAAATTTAGACATGCAGCAAGATTCATCCGAAATATCAAATTACAAACACACAATCAGGAAAAAAAAAATCAGTGGACAAACATTCTGTTGACTGCATTGTATACTGTTTGAATTATATAAATGGTTTTCAATATATTGTTCTCTCTTTTTCCTTTGTTCTCCATTTTAGTCCACCAAAGGTCCCTGTGATTGTGTCTGGAGTGGTGACAAAGGTAAGACGCACACAAACTCCCATAAAGACCCCCTTAGGTGTTGAAGTCAGCAGGATCCGGTGAATTATATCTGGGACATGATGTCTGCAGGGAGAGGTGGAGGCTTAGTGCTGAGACTAAGGGAGCAAAGGGGATCACAGGGCAGAACAGGAGGAGAGAGGGTTGAGCGTATCAACATGAAATAGTGTTAAAGTAAGGAAGGGTTGTGATCAGTAATTAAATGTATTTATTTAAAGATGATTGTTGTATGAATGGAGTTTGAAAGTGTTTCTGTTCAAACTGATTTTTATGTACAAGTCACCGGATAGCCGGCCTGTCTCTTTACCATGGCACCCATCCGCGAGTGACATCAGTATCTTAACAATATTTTATTATGTATATTGAAAATCCCTAATATAAGGTTTAATCTGGAAACCCTTAATAATGCGTCCCAAAACCCAACAAATAACTTCCTAATAATTGCACCTCACAACACTCATTTAAAACTATTGTGTTAGAGGTCAAAAGGTCTGTCTCTCCCTTTTTCTGTCTGTCTGTCTGTCTGTCTGAGGGGGCTTGACCTGCCACTTTAAACAGTGGGTCAAAGTCTGTGGAAGGACCTGTTTGTTTTCAAATGTTTGTATTGGATTTTGTCTAAGAGCCTAGATATGTGTGTGTTTTTCTGTGTGAAAAAGCTTCACACACACACCAGGCAGATTGTTTGCGGAAGATTGCAGTGATATCAGCAAGGTGGCAGGCATTCCATTTATCCCTCTATCCTCCTCTGGCCTTCCTATTCGCCCCTATCACTGGCATCACACCCTGAGGCTAGCACTGCACAAATGCCTTTTAGAAGCTAAGTGCAACACTTCAGTGTGTGTGGAGTTTTCTTTGTAATGGAGAAAAAATAAAGATATTTCCTACCTTTTTCTTTCTCTTCAAAAGGAAATAATCTGTACTGTTTATTTAGGTTACACATAAAGTTGCAGAGTTAAAAAAAAGCCGGTGCAATAAAATGAGCCATAATTCAAACTGGAAATGGGTTCAGGTTTGGGTTTTGTGGTTTAGACCACAACTCATTTTCCATGCTGGGATCAGGTCCCTCCATAAATTGATATTCTTTACATTCCCTACAAAAAAATATTCTAGCGTCAAATAAATCCATCCTACCTCAGCAAAAAAGTCAGCGACAAGAAATCTCAAGAAGAGAAAAATATGATGAGGCTTACGTTTTATAGTTTTTGTATTAGATGCTGACAGTTGTATTACTAAAATCCATTTAGAAATGTATTGTTTAGGCCAGCAACTTCATTAGCAACTCCCAGAAAAACAAAACAAATACAATTGCAAATGATCTGTAAAGAAATGGTACTATTTCACATGGCTGCACCTAAGAAATAAAAATCGATTCAAAACCCAGTTCACAGTTTGGTGCAATAATACAGTTAATTGGTTGCTACCTCTGCAGTAGGACAGAGAGGGAGAGGAAAGAGGCTGAGCTTCAGGAGAGAGGAGAAGGGCAAATGGAGGTCAAATCCATACTCATCTCATCAGTTAGTTGTGGAATTGGCATCAAATGAAAGAAACACACAGATTGTAAATGTTTTGTGGCCACACACACACACACACACACACACACACACACACACACACACAACCCCATGCAGGTGAATCCGTGCACAGCCTGGCACACTGTACCAAACAAACGCATACAGAGAGGATTAGGGTCTGTAATAAAGTTTCGCCAGAAGCTTATAAAAATGTTAACATATGGGCATCCTAATAAATCATATTTTTGAGACATCTATTGGTTCCATAATGTTGTTTATTAAGTAGTAACATTCCCAATATGATGGCAACACCTGGGTATAGAATCAGCTGAACATCAGTGTAACTAAATAATAAAAAGTCAAATTAAATAATTAAGATCCTTCAATGTTAATCCCCTTAATTAAACAATGTTATGTGTTGTATGTGAATGTGCAACGCAGTTCCTCTTAATCTCATCTACTCGCTAGAACTAATGTTCTCTCGGCGATGGGGAGAAGTGAAGCGTGGTAGAATCTACATGTAGACAATTGAGACGTCCCCCGGGGGAAAACAGCACTGTAAGGAAAGAGAGAAACATTCAGGAGAACAGAAAAGAAACCTGGCCGGTAAACATAAAAAGAAATAAGGGAGGAATGTAGTCATGATAGTAAGTCTCTGATTGAAATTCAGCCTTCCTCTGTGAATGATCAAATTGCAGCTTTTGACCCGATTTCGTAGCGAGCGTCTGCTTGGGTATGGGTGTTTTTCCTGGAATGAGAGATTGAGGTTGCAGAGCACATGCCCGAGGACAGATGAGAGCCTTCACCTATCAGGGATCCT
Organism: Pungitius pungitius; assembly: GCF_949316345.1. Classification (NCBI taxonomy): domain Eukaryota; kingdom Metazoa; phylum Chordata; class Actinopteri; order Perciformes; family Gasterosteidae; genus Pungitius; species Pungitius pungitius. The sequence goes on along the minus strand of NC_084918.1, from coordinate 9,514,469 downwards.
CATTGTTCCAATTATCAAAGGGAAAGGATTTAAAAATGAGACAAAAATGGGCTCAGAAACAAACTTCAAAACATTTGTATTCAACACTTTCACAAATTCATTGAACACATTCCTGTTGGGTTTTCTGTTTTTTTCCTTCCCAATTATTGTAAGTGCCCATTGGTAATGAGCTGCAGTACTTATGTTGTGTGTTTTGACTGACTGTGTTGTGTTCAGGGCGATAAGGACTTCACCCCTGCAGCCGCCCAGGTGGCTCACCAGAAGCCCCAGCCTGGTGTCTCCAAGCTGCCCGCTGCTCAGCACATCAACCAGCACATCCACCAGCCCCGCAAGTGAACAAGGCAGCGAGCAGTCTCCCCCCCAAGCCAGCCAGCCCCCCCCCCCCCCCCCCCCCCCCACCCACCGGGCACAGATCTGCTCCAAATAATCAGAGTAGTCCACTGTAAGCCTCTTGAATTTCAATGTGTGAGAAATGTATCAGAAACACCCCCCCCCCCCACCCCACTCCCGCGCTGCTTTTGGTGCTGCACCATCAGTTCTGCACTTTTGGGCCTTCTTCTTAAGATATATTGTTTTTACAGCTGTACAGTCTTAAGGTGGAACGCGTGGGTGGGTGGTGTTTTAATTGCTACCGTTCTAGGAATGAAACATTAATAAAAATAAATATCAGATCGGAGTCTGTGGGGGGGGGGGGGGACAACGACGTGGCGGCTATCCTCATATCAAAGCAAAAAGCCATTCACAGCAGGCTGTCACTCAGCTAACTAAACACCTCAGTCTAAGCTCCAGCCTTCTACTTTTGATTTTCACAGACGCAAATAACCACACCAATCAAATAAATCAAGAGGGGGGGGGGGGAACACCAGTTTTAAATGAATCAACAAAAAACAAGAGCGGCTGATGTGTGGATCACTGAGACTTTTGCCAAATTGCATAGGAGAGTGCATTAGCCAATCATTGGCCCTAACGCGGAGGTTAATGGCTTGATAAGCGTTCCATTTCAATATTTCATCATCTATAGATGCCCGATAAGGAAAACCAATGAGATGCAAAAGAAGAAAAAGAAAACGCCCGCATTGCTGTTATGATGGCTTTTATTACCCAAGTAGCTACTTGATGCATGCCGTTAGTGTAGTGAATAAAACTCTAGCTGCGCTTGAAGCTAACGCTTGTGTAGCTTTGGGGCCATCGCAAAGTCTATTCTGCTTTTGCAACAGGTTCCATGTCACCGTTGTTACCTTTTATTTAACGAGAGGAGTCTAATAACCCAGTGATCTGTTTTTTATGCTGCCTTGTCGGAGCTGAAATATCTATCCTTCTCTGATGATGTTCTTCGAATGCAAACTCGACCTGCTTCGCGGTAAAAGTATCCCATCAGTGCCTCATTGTGCGGTATTTCTTTTCTGTCTCATTTGACTCGCATGGATTTCCATTTTATTTGCCTCGCACCAGAGTCAACTGGAATGAAATTAGATCCAAAGATGTAATGAAATCTTGAGGTACGGCGAAGCGGCTGCAGGATGCTTTGTGTTTATTTTAACACAAGTCTGAACATCACAATGCCGATCAAAGCAGCTGGGAAAATAAGGATGCTATTAACTGTACAATGGAGGTAACTTTTCAATCGCTGGGCAATAACTTTCCATAGAAAAGTGTTTGAAATAAATATCTTTTCTGTGTGGCGGATTGTCAGTGTTTAAGTACACACTTAAATCAACACACCAGGATTTCATCTTCTCAAATGATCAATACGCAAAGACGCCCACCAGCCTTATCTTTAATCACCCATTCCCTTACACTCAAATGTCATTTGTTGCAACACTAATATTCAGGTTTTCATGAAAGAGCAAAAGATATCTTGCCAAGAAGGAATGATTTCCGATGTTAATTTAAGTTCAAAAGAGGTTTTTTTTTATTTTGGGGGTTTTTCTCAGTTATTTTTCTTGCGTAAATTGTTCAAAATTGTATGAATCTTTGGTATTAGGTGTGGTTGTCATAGTAAATAAAGATCAATCTTGAAAAATATTGCTCTTTTTATTTGAATGAAATGAGGGATGACTTGACAAAAAAACATACTCGTCACCTTGATTCATAGAATTTCTCCTGTACAAGTAGATTCCCCGAAGTTCTATGGTTCAAAGTAGTCCCACTTGACTGATTGTGTCTTACCTAAAGCATTGGAGCATCCCATGATGCAGCACCCTGCGCTCAGGGATTACGGCTCAGCTGGGGATTTGAAATGAAACAGAAGCATCTCTCCGAGAGCTGTCTACTGTGTTTCCTCCCTCTGCTCCTCTCACACACACACACACACTGCATGCACCAGGTGCTAGTGCGTATAATCCATCTTTACACAAGCATCTGCAACCAGGTGTTCTGTCAGTTTATGTTAGCCCAATAAACCGGCCAGTGCGGGCTTAGTTGGTACGAGCCTCTTTCAGCAAGCTGTAACACCCATTAAAGCAGACACAAGCCCCCTGTCTCTGCATGGTTTTTTACAGTTCTCCCCACGTGGCACAACCCTCATCCTCTGCCATGCCGCATTAGACTGACTGGGAGAACAGAATGGGAGCGAGCCACTGCTCGAAATGCATTATACGCCCTGCTCAGGAATCGCTAGTTGTATGAAGAGGTAAATTGGATCAAGATCAAAATGCATTGAAAAAGACTGCACGTTATTGCTAGTCTAGCCAATGAACATAAGGTCAGTCATTAGCATATATTGGTGACCCTGCAAATAAGTCTTCACCTGTAACCATGACAACCCGGGACAAATAAACCGGTCTCTCACGATATCGCAAAAGTGCTTTAAAATACCTATTAAGTTTAATTGAACTGTCCCTTTGAATTTGCCTCATAGATTAACATCTATTACATTTTAAATAATAGGAACATAAGTTCAGCTTGTCTGAAGTCTTTAGAGGGACAGCTTTGTTTTAGCTGGTGGACCCACACATTTACTGGCTCAGTGGTCTGCTCTAGCTGGTACTGGCAGCTGGTAACCAGGTCGCTGAAAAAACGAGAAACTGGCATAAGTAATAATAGCTATAAATGAACTAATGAAAATCACACGTTGGACGTGCTAAATTGGACATGTTATGTCCTATGGTGAATGTGTGTGTGTGTGTATGTGTGTGTGTCCTCTAAATAGCACTTATCATACTTATCATTTAGCCTATTTAAAGGGACCACACTGAACATGCACCGAAATGTTTTTTACTTTTTTTCTTTCAACACCACAAAAACAGTCAAGGTTGATATGTAATGCAATTTTCCCTTAGTGCCCATTCCTCATTTATTAGCCCTGAGTATACACCAGCAGCTGTTAGCCAGGGGGCCCTCAGGGACATTACAACTGGCCTCAGCTAGTTGCGACTGGTCATTTCCTTAGCAAAGCCGGCTGAAAATCTTCCACCAGTGGAAGAAAGGGCATTTCCAGGTCGAGTTCTTTTTGGGAAGGCATCACGGTCGAAATGACAAATGTTCTGTGACATTTTGGCTTCAGTTTCAGTAAAAACCAACTACTTTTTTTGTCTTTCAAGCATCACATACTATACATAATACAGTCGCCATGCCGCATCGACAGGATTGCATATGAAACTGACCTATTTAGGTCTAGGAAGCTCCTGAAAATGTCTAACAGGAAGTATGATGCAGAACTGTTTATGAACTTTGGTGTTATCGTGACTCCAGGGAGAAGAGAGCTGCTCTCTGACAAGTATTCCCAGCTTTGCATCAGTGACAGCACCGTCACTTGCAGTTCATTTTTAGTTCACACGTTGGAGATCATTGTGATGCAGATTTAATCAGGAGTCATTTTCATTTATTCATACTTTTTCAGCTTTCCAGAAATGGAATTCATTAAGGGGAGCTACTTTATCCTTGATTATATCACGCTATCATTTCACAGAATCCTTAAAAAAAGAAATTGAAATGATATGGCTCTTGTACCTTCAGCGCCAGGATATATTACACGTAGTACTTGCTAAGCCTGGAGTCAGTGATTGTGACCATTAGGATAATAATTTGAGCGTAGATTGTTTACAAATTAAGCCTCCGATTTTATTGGGAGGACGGAAATAATGAAATCATTTATATTTCCCGTTTCATCTTCACTATAGCACATTCAGCTCCTTTCCTCGTCCATATACAAGTTTTTTTGTATTATTAAAATAACTAATATTAAGATTTGACATCTGCAGTGACAGTGTAACAACTGTCAAAACATTTAACCAATGAGGCTGCATCTGAAAAGCGATTTATTGCTTATTATCAGTTCAATGAAGGTGACTTATTTTACACACCAATCGTGAAAAGAAGTAAGAACATTGCGTTGTGATATTACAGCATAATTGTTTAAATAATAAGCAATATACACTCACCGGCCACTTTATTAGGTACACCTGTCCAACTGCTCGTTAACACTTAATTTCTAAGCAGCCAATCACATGGCGGCAACTCAGTGCATTTAGGCATGTAGACATTGTCAAGACAATCTCCTGCAGTTCAAACCGAGTATCAGTATGGGGAAGACAGGTGATTTGAGTGACTTTGAACGTGGCATGATTGTTGGTGCCAGAAGGGCTGGTCTGAGTATTTCAGAAACTGCTAATCTACTGGGATTTTCACGCACAACCATCTCTAGGGTTTACAGAGAATGGTCCGAAAAAGAAAAAACATCCAGTGAGCGGCAGTTCTGTGGGCGGAAATGCCTTGTTGATGCCAGAGGTCAGAGGAGAATGGCCAGACTGGTTCGAGCTGATAGAAGGGCAACAGTGACTCAAATAACCACCCGTTACAACCAAGGTGGGCATAAGAGCATCTCTGAACGCACAGTACGTCGAACTTTGAGGCAGATGGGCTACAGCAGCAGAAGACCACACCGGGTGCCACTCCTTTCAGCTAAGAACAGGAAACTGAGGCTACAATTTGCACAAGCTCATCGAAATTGGACAATAGAAGATTGGAAAAACGTTGCCTGGTCTGATGAGTCTCGATTTCTGCTGCGACATTCGGATGGTAGGGTCAGAATTTGGCGTCTACAACATGAAAGCATGGATCCATCCTGCCTTGTATCAACGGTTCAGGCTGGTGGTGGTGGTGTCATGGTGTGGGGAATATTTTCTTGGCACTCTTTGGGCCCCTTGGTACCAATTGAGCATCGTTGCAACGCCACAGCCTACCTGAGTATTGTTGCTGACCATGTCCATCCCTTTATGACCACAATGTACCCAACTTCTGATGGCTACTTTCAGCAGGATAATGCGCCATGTCATAAAGCTGGAATCATCTCAGACTGGTTTCTTGAACATGACAATGAGTTCGCTGTACTCAAATGGCCTCCACAATCACCAGATCTCAATCCAATAGAGCATCTTTGGGATGTGGTGGAACGGGAGATTCGCATCATGGATGTGCAGCCGACAAATCTGCGGCAACTGTGTGATGCCATCATGTCAATATGGACCAAACTCCCTGAGGAATGCTTCCAGCACCTTGTTGAATCTATGCCACGAAGAATTGAGGCAGTTCCGAAGGGGGGAAAGGGGGTCCAACCCGTTACTAGCATGGGGTACCTAATAAAGTGGCCGGTGAGTGTATGTAATTGTCGATGCAGCTTGTTCTAGATGTACTTCCACAAATCTCTAAGTGTTGTACTAGAACCAACCAGCAGAGGGCTTCAATTAAGAGTTTCCCCAATTTCAAAGGTTTTCCGGCGGCATTCAATGCTGATCTAGGATCAGGCCTTCCTGCCTGAATCCCAAGCTGTTGCATCTTGGCATTACATAATAGGTGCCTTAATATCAGTCCTGTTTATTTGGCCATTGCTGAATTGCTACAGGGATGTGGGTGTGAGTGTGGGAGGGGGGGGGGGGAGGGGGACCGCTGACCAAGCCTTCGGCGCCTCATAATCTCAGGTTGCAATCTAAGCCAACAGCCGTTTGAGCATCAACCATGACCTAAATAATACCTGATGCATTCAGGTCTAATAGGTTTTCTGTCTCTCACACACACGCACACACAACCCAGTAGTGTGCATTCCTCCAAACTTGGAATAGAGGATGATAAAAAACAAACACACGAAGACCCGAGTCCAATGTCATGTAATACATTTAAATGCATCTTCTCCAAGTTTCTCCAGTTCACAGAAAGCCTGCGGAAGCCTGGTGAAAATGCTCCACATGAAATCACTAAACACAGATGAATGAATGTAGTTTTTATTCATGGCCGCAAAACAAACTGCAAACAGAAGACAGTGTTGGCCATGATTGTGCCTTGCCAGCATGAAGCCATTTTCATATGAAAAATCCTCTAATGTTGATGGTAAATATGTTAATCCTCACAGTTACCGTTTGTCACTGCAGTTTGGTCAGTTTGTCGGGTTTAGATGAAATTATTTTGTAACCCCTTAGCAACTCATCACCATGTTAATTAGACACACGCTTGTGGATGGTACTTACGCTGCGATGGCCGTGAGGAGTTACGACCGTGAAATTGCGCTCTGACATTATCAATGCTCTCCTTGCGGTTCAGTGTGTTTTAAACTCACAGCCATTATTTTCACTGTTTGAATGTTAAAACAGGGAGCTTGCCACTAAATCTATAATGGTTCATCTAGTTTTATCAGAGGGTCCATATGTTCGGCATTATTATCACATATAATGTCACGTTGGTTCACCCTAGATAGATCCAACACATGCCAGTATTGCTTAATGATTTTATAAAAAATAAAGAAGGGTAGAAAATACCATCATTTTGTTATTAACTTTCCACACAAACGTGTTGGGGGGGGGGGGTTGATTACTGTAATAAAGCATCACTATAGCCTGTACACACTGAATGTAATAGCAGGGTGGCTTACAGCACATTGATTTGGGGTTTTGCAATGTAAACATTTGAGATAGTAACAGTGCTTCACAATTCAGTGTTGGTCTCGAGAGTTAAGACTAGAAAACATCGCTGTTTGTACATCAGTAAGTGAAAAAGTCTAAATTTTAATAAAAAATAAAATTTCTCATCAAAAAGCATTAAAATCTAAAATAGAAAGTTTATGTAATTACATTCATGGATTCATTACAAAGCAGAACAAGAAGCATCTAAAATATTGCTGTTAAAGCTTTTTCAGTCAACGTGACACACCGATGGGTATTCTCCAGTGAATCATTTCACGACTATAACACCTTTAATAAATTGCTTGAATTTTTATGCAGAAATATTAACTTATTCCTGCTGTGGTTACAGTGTAACTCACTGTAAAAGCACTGTTGTATTGAACACCCAAAGCGTTAAAAAATATAGACTAGGCCGTCCATCAAAAAGTAATAAATACAAAAAATAAGTTAATTCAAATCCTTTCAAGTATCAAATCCCCCCGGAAATCTTTGGTTGACATCATGAAGAACGCTGAGCATTGTACATGTAATGCTGCCAACTTGCACCTCCCTTGCAGCCTTCAGTATTTTATTCTTGTTTTAGAAAACACATCCTGTTATTCCTATCATGTGGAGAAATATTAAAGCCAAAACTCTGATCTCTGAAAGTATAGTAAGCTATATTATTTCCCATCAAGATGTTTCTTGGTTAAAACCTCCAGCCTCCTCCTCTCTGCATCCTCAGCTTTCCTCCGTTCTTCTTTTAGCTCCTTGTACCGCCACTTTGGTGGTTGCAACAAGTGCCCCCCTCCATCCTTGGAGCTGCTCCTCCGCCGTATCTTCTCTGGATGATAGGTGGGCGTGGGGGCCTTGGAGACCCTCACCTTGGGGATGCTGAACCCCGGCCTGACGCTGCTCCTCCTCAGCACCATGTGCATGGGCAGCAGGCTGGTCCGCCGCAGCTCCAGGGCCTCGTTATGAGTCGCCGCGCTGAGGCTGGAGCTCCTGTGTCGAGGCGGCAGGCCCTGGGCCTGCAGGCTGGCCCGCCGGTCGGCCGTGTTCTTGGCCACCAGCGTGACCCGGGAGTTCTGGAAGAGTTTGAGGTGGGTGTCCACCCTGTCGGGGTTGATGGAGCGGAGCTCCTTGGCGCGCTGCTGGCGGATGATCTCCGGGACCGCGTAACGCCGCTTGCCCACACTCGGGAGGCTGTCTGGACACACCTGAAACAAGAGCAACGGCCCCTGAGTTGTATTACTTTATATTTATTATCAGTATTTGTAACACTGCAGTAGCAATAGTAGTGATAATTGTTTGTTTTTTATAAACAAAATGCAGTGATCAGTTTCCCTTTTATTTGCAGAATTGCAGTACTGGTAATCCAATATACCCTGCTTATCAGATAAGACCGATTAATTATAGCCTTTAATTATTATGTGCAAATTCCATGAAAAAGCGGATAATTTAATGATCAAAAGCAAAGATAAATTAGAGACAGATTTCCTTGAATATCGTCATTACCAAAGTATTATCATTTGAATATTTATTTATCCTACTACTCGATGAGAACAATATGATAAGTCATTTGCCTACTGATACAAAAACACACAATTATTAGTCTGTGGAAGGTGATTTCCACATTTTACAGGAATGCTTGGTTTGATCTAAAGATACAGCTGTGATATCTCCAACCTGCTGAGTACGCTGGAATGATACAGAGGAGAGTGGTTTCAAACGGTTGGTGTAGGGGATACATTGGTGGACATGAATGAGTGCCCCAGAAAATGAAGGGTAAACATGATCTGGAGCCTATTACTCACTGTATGGCATGCCACAGCAACCACTGGGCTCCTCATGGCAGTCGTTATAGAAACCATGTGGTCAACAACACCTTGATCCTCAGGGTTGGTGACATTCGAGATGTTGAAGATGTTCCGCACGGTGTCGGACAGACGCTTCAGGCAGCCACGAGGCTCCTGGGCTTTGGCCGCCAGTGATGCCAGTGGGGGCCACTCTAGACTGGTGAGAACAAATGTGGATATGAATCCACTGCACAGCAGCAGGGTGGGGTCACGCCTCTCACCATTATGAAGTCAGTCATAGACTCTCTCAAGGCTACTTCAGTTGTTTGAGTCTTGTACAGTATGTATACATTTTATTTATATACAGTTTACACAGAGACACAGCATGAGCCGGCTACAGCGTTACCTGTATGATTCACAGTACTGTTGCGGGCAGGGCCGCTCCATCAGGCGCGTCATCACCCAAGCAGTCTCATAACGGCCCGTGAAAAAGGCCCACTCCTTGGCAGTGAAGTTGCGGCCTGAGTCCCTGGCATTCAAGGCGGCTCCTGTTGGTCACACAAAAAAAAAACAAGGTCAAATATGTGAAGAGTGGAGCAAAAGGTGGACACATAAATATGTAGGTCGGATTGAGAGAGGCGATGAAAGACATGACAGAAAAAGATGCTGTTGTTTGTCTCTGTGACCAGCGGCGTGCAACCCTCACACAACAGATAATACGTGCGCACGAGTGAATCGGACACATTTTCCTCACCCGCCATCATGAGCGAGCGCACACACTCCACCCTGCCCTGCATGGCGGCCTTCATCAGAGCGGTGAAGCCGTGGCAGTTTCTCCTCTCGATGTCCAACCCGCAGTAGTAGTTGAGCAGATAGTTGGTGATGGTTATGTGGCCTTGAAGGAAAGAGGGACGGACGGTTGTTACCGTGAGTTATACGTGTACGTGTGTGCGTGTGTGTGTGTGCGTGTGTGTGTTACCTGCTTGAGCAGCAGTGATGAGAGCCGTGTTTCCCTCGCTGTCCTGCCAGTTGACATCCAGATACGGACACTGAGACAACGCTATGACGACGTCCACATAACCTTGGTAGCATGCGACCAACAGCCCTATCTGAGACAAAAAAAAGAGTCATGAGAGGAGTTAAAGTTTAACAAGCAACAATATCAGAAAAGCTCAGCTGGAGGCCACAGGTCACTCGTGTACACTCAAAATTGGCACGATGTGTAGGGATACTAGTCAGAGTCAGACATATATTGAATATACAATCACTGCATACACTGTACTGTACACTGTTTGCCCCCTATTTGAGTTACTGTGTGGAAGTGTGGGGTAATACCTACAAAAGCACCCTACAGGCAATATGCACAATTAAAAAAAAAAGCAATACGGATAGTTAATAAGGTGGGGTACTATGAACACACAAACACATTATTTCTGAAATTAAATATATTAAAATTTAACGTTACAGATTGTATTTAAAGCAACAAACAGCCTACTCTCAGGAAACCTTCAAAGTTTGTTTAGCGACAGACTAGGAGACTATAATTTAAGAGGGAGACTGAAACTGAGGCAACCAAAGGTGCACTCTACACTCAAAAGCAGGTGCATATCGGTCTGTGGGGTGAAGTTGTGGAACAACTTACCAGATAAGATCAGAGATTGTAAACATATTGCACAGTTCAAAAAACATCTTAAATTATACACATTAGCCAAATATGAGATCTGTGAAAATATTCAGTGACGGAAATTTAAATTGTTTTTATTTGTGAGTGTGAGTATGCGTGCGTGTGTGAGGGTGAGAGAGTGTGTGTGAGAGAGTGTGTGTATGTATGTATGTATGTATGATATTAATCTCCAAATATATACAAATTGAGAATATGGATAAGATAGGGGTGGGTATCTATAAGCTTTTGCTTCTCTCTACTCCTTTTCTTGAACAAAAGGTGACTTTTCTAATTTTGTGGTCTATGTCTATGTTGATTTTTAAATAAATTTAAATTTTTTTTTTTTTTAAATGTCTACATGTTCAAGAAATAAAATGCTTCAAAAAAAAAAAAAAATCAAAATCATCTGCACTAATGACTAACCAGAAGTACATGGCAATGTCTGTATGATGTGTGTATCTGCACAGAGCCGGCTTCTGAAAAGCTTTTCTTATATTTGTATATGTGTTTGGGACATTTCTGGCCTTAATAAAGCCCATTTGGACACCGAGTGGGGAACGTTTTCCGGCAAAGGGGAAAAACAAGCTGACATGTTGTGTACTTTTGTGCGATAATGCCGGAATAAGAACCCTTTAGTGTGTGTATGGACGTATGTGTAAATGTTAGTCTGCGAGTGTGAGTTTCCGGTGGTCCTGGAAAACTGAAAGGTTCACTCGCCAAGACGTACAGGCTTACCACCAGAGGAGGGATGGTGGGAGAAGCAGCAAATTAGGAACACTGAGTTCTCAGTTGACGTATCATGAACATAGTGTGTATGAAGTATTTATGAAAGACAAATCTTTTACTTTCACTCACAGCACAGGTGGATACATGCTGAGGGGTGATACAGGAAGCCAAAATGTACAAAAAGGTGGATTAAGAACAGTAAATGATGTAAACTTCTGAAACTGCGGTTTTGTAAAAATGTAATTTGCAAAAAGTCAAGATAAAATTGTTGTTCACAACATCCAGGCAAGCTAGCAGAACCTATTGGGACTCTTAATTAGTGCTTTATTAAACCTGAGTATCCTGGAAAGGTCAATCAGCGGCAAGACAAATATTCATTTATTCTGAAAAAGGTGCCTGCACTAGTGTCGGCATCTGCATTGACCTCTTATTTCCAGTTAAAATCCATCCCGAATGAACTTTCCTGGCTTTAATGGCTCATCATGTATTGTTTGACATGCCATTTTTTTTAAATGGTCATTAGGGTGTGTAATACTTTGGATAACCTGAAAGAATAAGTCATTATAAAAGTCCTGTATTCTTTTAGTTTTATGGCACAAGGCGGGGTGAGTAAAATATAAGCAATTTCTATCCCTGTCGGATGCTGTAAATATCAGACCTTTCTCATTTATTCATCAGTTAAAACTTTGCTGGAAAGAGGGAAGTATTATAATGTTTCGATGAGTTGTTACAATATGTTCCACATTTGATATTCCTTACTTGATTCGTGAACCTTCTTCTGTGACACAATGTTCCCTTCGTAATGGCACTCATAAAACGTACTTCATGCCTTGCACCTCTTGGTACGAGCACACCGCGTTACTCCCCCAAATTATTCCATCAAGCTGCTGTAGATGTGATCAAAAGTTATGTCTCCCTGAACTGAATAAATGTAATAATGACTGAGAGGTTACTAAAGGGAGGGCCTGGAGGTGTACAGACGACATACAAAATTGGTGCCAACTTCCCCCATGTCTACCTACTTCACACACACACACACACACACACACAAGGACGAGATAAGACTTCCACCCTATTGCCACCCATAAAAGTGAAAATCTATAATAGTCTTATGCCAAAAATCTATCTTAATATTGTTATGAATTTGCCTTTAATTGTATTACTGTGTGTCAGACGTGGATTTCCCTGGGCTGAAACTATGCAGCTGCAGGTGAGGTGGCGTTGGCGCTGCAGCAGAGCGAGGGCTGAGGTGCACAGGGGTCCTGCGGAGGAGCGGATGGATCGTCTGGAAGAAGTTCGCCTCACACTGGCACGGCTCCGGGCGGCTTTATCTGGATCGACACACGCATGCCGACCTTGTCTCCGTCTCACACTCACATGCACACACGCTCTTGGCAGGCCTCCCGCCTCGCTGTGCTGTGCTTTAGCAGCGTGCCCTGCAGCGCGTCTGGAGCAATCTCAGTCGTCTGGCACTGTCCTATTTCTTTTCTCCGAGAACTTTTTTTCCCCAAACAAACACAATCAACACATGGGCATTTTGGACATGGTTCCTTTTTACCCTTTTCTCCTCGGCTCGAGTTTTTCTCAAAGCATCCCTATCTCGAATGTGTGTCACATCTACTATAAGCCACTTAACCAGCGGCTGCACTGAGAGAAGAACCCCGGTGAAATGCACACACAGCGTACAATTGCAGAGGCGCACATTAATCTGGAGAAGCAATCATGTGCTACACGAGATTACCCACTCGTTGTCTAAATGTGAGGGCCAAAGGGATGAAAATAACAGCGCTACCAGGTAGCTCAACGACCCTGGAACATCGAGAGAGGTGCTCCCAGGGATGGATGAGTGTGTGCGCAGTGCACGTGTGTGTGACTCAGAAAAATATAAGGCCAGACTTTGATTATGACGGCAGAGCCGATGGCTTCAGGGAGGATTTTGAATTTTGTACGTAGGCCAAATGAAGATGCCCGCTATGGTAATTTTAAAGCTTTCATTACTTTATTCTGACGGACGTAGACATACGCCCCTCCTGACTGTAATCTCCTCTGTTCCATTACACCGCTTTCACAAATTGAGTTTATTTTTACCCCTAAAATGTCTCTTGGATGATAGTGCACTTTTTCTTCACATTTTCTTTTATAATAGCTTGTAAAGCAAAGTATAAAGCAGCATATGTTACAAGTAGGTAGAAATGTCTTTATTTTTTGGCATTCACATGGGACATAAATGTGGAGACAAAATTGTATTTCTTTTACACAGCTATTAAATCATTAGCATCTCAATCTACTCTAAAACATTCAACGATTTGGGAGGATCCGTCATTCTGGTTAATTTAAAATTCAATTTGAATTCAACTGAAACGGGCATTTCAGGGTTCTGAAACTGTCTGAATATAGACACACAGATTTTGGTCAACTTATTATTAGCCCATATTAACACACAGACAAAGACAGAAGCACACAGTCACACACACAAACACACACAATGTAATCTGGGGAATATCCAGAGCCAGGAATAGAAAGGCTTAGTGGTATCAGTCAGCAACAAAGAGAGAGGGGGAGGGAGGCAGACGTAACTGTGCATCTACAGTGGATGTGAGAGTGCTGTAGTAATTGGCTACAGTGAGTATGACACAATACTTAAAAGTTCCTTACAGACACAATACCTGCTACAGGGTTCCTAGCATCAACTATGCTATCTAGCTGGCCCTTCCGCTCTGTCCTTATTCAAAAAGTCTAAAGCACTTCCTTTTTATGAACAGAAACGTGCGTTAATATGTCATGGATTAGCCCTCCATGCTGGAGAAACCAAGGGTCTGCTTCCCCTGTGGCTTCACCAATATGGCTTCTTCAAGTCATCCAAGCGTCAGACCAGCGCTGTCATTGGAGCCTGCTCGGACCAAGTTTAAAACGCTGCACTCTTGTATTTTTGCAGTACAGTACACAGCCAAATACACCGAAGAACGCCCTCAATCACATTCAGCCGAAGCACCTACACAGACTCACTGGGCCAGGTTTCTGTCAATAGCCTCCCTGTTTAACCGCGTACCCGTCCTCAGCCGAGGGTCCGCATGGCTGTATCAAATCAGATGTGCATGACTGTCGCTTTGATTTTTCCACTCATTCACAGCATCAGGCCCGGTACCATCTGCAGTGCCAAATCTCCCTCTCCCTCTTCTCGCCAGTGTGCCGTTAAGTCTACTTGCCTGTCCCCCCGATAGCTAATGTTGTTGGTCCGCCTGCCTGGCTGCTGCCTGTCATATACATTGGATTAAAGGAGTCCCCGCTATTTGGAAAGTGTGATTGTGCTCTACCGGAGAAGTGTGTGTGTGTGTGTGTGTGTGTTACAGAGAGAAAGAGAAGAGGGAGAGCGTGGGGGAGTTGCAGGGTGACCTAATTTAAAATGTATTGAATTATGTGTGTGTGTGTGTGTGTGTGTGTGTGTGTGTGCATGAGAAAATGACACTGCGCTAAACAAGGTCAAAGGTGGCTGATGATATTGATATATGAATATATATTAACATACTCCTGAGGTAATCCTGATGTTTACTGACTTGCATTAATCTTTTGTCAAGCCAATGCCAATAGTTTGTGGGGATTTCATCCAACACATCCGCTATCCCCGTCACAACAGTGAGAATACGCTGAGGAGATTCTGATACATGGGGCATATAATTACTGTGGCACAATCATATAGAATGAAAATTCAATACACGTAAGACGACTTTCATAATGGCTGGTCTTACGTGTCTTGCTATAATTAGCATGTGTTAGTCAAAACATGGGCAGTTTCTTGGCCGGATTGAAGTTTCCCTGGAGGAAATAATTTAATATACTAAATCAGTGGTTCTCAACTGGTCTGGCTCCGGGACCGACCATCACCCCTTAATGACAAGCCGCGACCCAAATCGATCTGTCAACGGGGGAGGGGGGGGGGGGGGGGGCGGGGTGCAAGCGGTGTCGACGTCGACGGGGGAGGAGGGGGTGCTAGCGATGTCGACGTCGACCTGGGGGGGGGGGCGAGCAGTTGTCTTTGCGGCGCCAACTGAAAACATGGAAGGTGCATTAGAAAAAGTCCCTTCAAAATAAAATCACATGAATTTTTTTATTTTTATTTTCCCATGCAACGGCCCGCGACCCACTAAAAACGGGTCCGCAACCCACCAGTTGAGAACCACTGTACTAAATACATGAATGTGCTTAAGCCTTCTGATAAGACTTTACTACTAAGTTACCTAAAGCGTAGGCTTTTATTGCTCAGTGTAGATAGATAGTTTTTTTCAAATTTGACTTGTTTTCCTTTCCAACATTATTTATCTTTGTCTTTTCTGATATTTCCAGTGGGTTCTTGTTTCGCTAAATGTTGTTTGAGGCTGTCTGACTAGATGCGTGTCTTATTTTATTAAACCTTGCCAATTAAGTGTTGGTTCAAAACCAAAGAACAAAACATTTTCTCCTGTTACTGATTGTCATCAG